>NW_026600870.1:0-108257 GCF_029448725.1 Salvelinus fontinalis | reverse complement strand
AGGAAGAGAGAGGAGAGGAAGAGAGAGGAGAGGAAGAGAGAGGAGAGGAAGAGAGAGGAGAGGAAGGGAGAGGAGAGGAAGGGAGAGGAGAGGAAGAGAGAGGAGAGGAAGAGAGAGGAGAGGAAGAGAGAGGAGAGGAAGAGAGAGGAGAGGAAGAGAGAGGAGAGGAAGAGAGAGGAGAGGAAGAGAGAGGAGAGGAAGGGAGAGGAGAGGAAGGGAGAGGAGAGGAAGAGAGAGGAGAGGAAGAGAGAGGAGAGGAAGAGAGAGGAGAGGAAGAGAGAGGAGAGGGAGAGGAAGAGAGAGGAGAGGAAGAGAGAGGAGAGGAAGAGAGAGGAGAGGAAGAGAGAGGAGAGGAAGAGAGAGGAGAGGAAGAGAGAGGAGAGGAAGAGAGAGGAGAGGAAGAGAGAGGAGAGGAAGAGAGATGAGAGGGAGAGGAAGAGAGAGGAGAGGAAGAGAGATGAGAGGGAGAGGGAGGGAGAGGAGAGGAAAGGAGGGAGGGATGGAGGAGAGAGGGAGAGGGAGAGAGAGAGAGAGGAAGAGAGAGGGAGAGGAAGGGAGAGGAGAGAGGAGAGGAAGAGAGAGGAGAGGAAGAGAGAGGGAGAGGAAGAGAGAGGGAGAGGAAGAGAGGGGAGAGGAAGAGAGGGGAGAGGAAGAGAGGGGAGAGGAAGAGAGGGGAGAGGAAGAGAGAGGAGAGGAAGAGAGAGGAGAGGAAGAGAGAGGAGAGGAAGAGAGGAGAGGAAGAGAGAGGAGAGGAAGAGAGGAGAGGAAGTGAAATGATAGAAGGAGAGGAAGAGAGATGATAGGAGAGGGAGTTCGTACTGTTGGGTGACCTAAACTGGGATATGCTTAACACCCCGGCCGTCCTACAATCTAAGCTAGATGCCCTCAATCTCACACAAATGATCAAGAAACCTACAAGGGACAACCCTAAATCCGTAACCATGGGCACACTCATAGATATCATCCAGACCAACTTGCCCTCTAAATACACCTCTGCTGTCTTCAACCAGGATCTCAGCGATCGCTGCCTCGTTGCCTGTGTCCGTAATGGGTCTGCGGTCAAACTACCACCCCTTATCACTGTCAAACGCTCCCTTAAACACTTGGTTGCTCTTTAAAAGTGTTTTCCTCACCATCTTAAATAAGCATGCCCCGTTCAAAAAATGTAGAACTAAGAACGGATATAGCCCTTGGTTCACCCCAGACTTGACTGCCCTCGACCAGCACAAAAACATCCTGTGGCAAACTGCATTAACATCGAATAGCCCCTGCGATATGCAACTTTTCAGGGAAGTCAGGAACCAATATACACAGTCAGTTAGGAAAGCTACGGCTAGCTTTTTCAAACAGAAATTTGTATCTTGTAGCACTAATTACAAAACGTTTTGGGACACTAAAGTCCATGGAGAATAAGATCACCTCCTCCCAGCTGCCCACTGCACTGAGGATAGGAAACACTGTCGATTATCGTAGATTTATCGGTGATTTCAATAAGCATTTTTCTACGGCTGGCTATGCTTTCCACCTGGCTGCCCCTACCCCGGCCAACAACTCTGCACCCCCCAATCCCCCCCCCCCGGTTCTCCTTCGCCCAAATTCAGACAGCTGATGTTCTGAAAGAGCAGCAAAATCTGGATCCCTACAAATTAGCTGGGCTAGACAATCTGGACCCTCTCTTTCTAAAATTCTTCGCCAAAATTGTTGCAACCCCTATTACTAGTATGTTCAACCTCTCTTTCGTATCTTCTGAGATCCCCAAAGATTGGAAAGCTGCCGAGGTCATCCCCCTCTTCAAAAGGGAAGACACTCTAGACCCAAACTGTTATAGACCTATATCCATCCTGCCCTGCCTATATCCAAGCCAAGTTAACAAACAGATCACTGACCATTTCAAATCCCACCGTACCTTTTTCACTATGCAATCTGGTTTCCGAGCTGGTCATGGCTGCACCTCAGCCTGCACCTCAGATATCCTAAACAATATCATAACCGCCATTGATAAAAGACAGTACTGTGCAGCCGTCTTCATCGACCTGGCCAAGGCTTTCAACTCTGTAGCTCACCACATTCTTATCAGCAGACTCAATAGCCTTGGTTTCTCAAATGACTGCCTCGCCTGATTCACCAACTACTTCTCAGAGTTTCGTGTGTCAAATTGGAGGGCCTGTTGTCCGGTCCTCTGGCAGTCTCTATGGGTTGCCACAGGGTTCAATTCTCGGGCTGACTCTTTTCTCTGTATATATCAATGATGTCGCTTTTGCTGCGGGTGATTCTCTGATCCACCTCTACGCAGACAACACCATTCTGTATACTTCTGGCCCTTCTTTGGACACTGCGTTAACAAACCTCCAGACGAGCTTCAATGCCATACAACTCTACTTCCGTGGCCTCCAACTGCTTTTAAATGCTAGTAAAACTAAATGCATGCTTTTCAACCGATCGCTACCCGCCCGCCTGACTAGCATCACTACTCTGGACGGTTCTGACTTAGAATATGTGGACAACTACAAATACATAGGTGTCTGGTTAGACTGTAAACGTTCCTTCCAGACTCACATTAAGCATCTCCAATCCAAAATTAAATCTAGAATCGGCTTCCTATTTCGCAAAACAAAGCCTTCACTCATTCTGCCAAACACCCTCGTAAAACGGACTGTCCTACCGATCCTTGACTTCGGCGATGTCATTTACAAAATAGCCTCCAACACTCTACTCAGCAAATTGGATGTAGTCTATCACAGTGCCATCTGTTTTGTCACCAAAGCCCCATATACTACCCACCACTGCGACCTGTACTCTCTCGTTAGCTGGCCCTCGCTACATATTCATCACCAAACCCACTGGCTCCAGGTCATCTATAAGTCTTTGCTAGGTAAAGCCCCGCCTTATCTCGGCTCACTGGTCACCATAGCAACACCCACCCGTAGTACGCGCTCCAGCGGGTATATTTCACTGGTCATCCCCAAAGCCAACACCTGCTTTGGCCGCCTTTCCTTCCAGTTCTCTACTACCAATGACTGGAATGAACTGCAAAAATCGCTGAAGCTAGAGACCATTATCTCCCTTTAACTTTAAGCATCAGCTGTCAGAGCAGCTTACTGATCACTGTACCTGTACACAGCCCATCTGTAAATAGCACACCCAACTACCTCATCCACCAGTATCTCTACTTGCACATCTATCACTCGTGTTAATTCTAAATTGTAATTATTTCGCCTCTATAGCCTATTTGTCTTACCTTCCTAATCTTACTACATTTGCACTCACTGTACATAGACCTTTTCTATTGTTTTATTGACTGTACGTTTGTTTGTGTAACTCTGTTGTATTTGTCGCACTGCTTTGCTTTATCTTGGCCAGGTCACAGTTGTAAATGAGAACTTGTTCTCAACTGGCCTACCTGGTTAAATAAAGGTGAAATAAAAATAATTCTTAAACAATTTAAGAGGGTGAGAGGAGGGAAAGGAAGGATCTATGGCGTTGGTTTTTATGACATGCTTACGTGTTCGCTATGCGGGGGAAAGTGGCTAAAATCTGTTGTAACGGGGATTATTATCATAGCAACACACTTTTTAAGTGAAGACAATCCCACGCTGTGTTAGCTAGGTTTTTCGTGTCTTCAGGTGTAGTTCGTAACGGTTGAAGTGTGTATGTTAGGATGGGAACGATATAATAATTAAGGATGAACCGTGAATTCATGCCAGGAACAAGAAGTGTGAAGTTTTGGATTTCCTCCCTTCTGTAATAAGCAGCCAATGAGGTATTTTTACTTTATTCATGTGTTTAATCCGATGCTGTTATAGCTCCGGCTAAACTGTTTTATTAATGTAAGCACTTCAGAGTTATACCAAGCTAATGTCACTCGTAAGATAAGGTTGTAAGAGTGTGCCTAACTGTGTTTTCATTTACTTTCTAGTTCTCATGGAAGATGATAATTCTGACAAACTACAGAACAAAATCAAGGAACGGTTGTGGTTACTGGAGGGAGGAGAAGGAGAGAGGAGGAGTAAAGCGAGGAGAGAAGAGGAGTAAAGCGAGGAGAGAAGAGGGAAATGAGGAAGGGGGGGAGAGGGAAGAAAGGGAGGGGGGAGGAGGAGAGGGAAAGGAAGGGAGGAGAGGGAAAGGAAGGTGAGAAACAGAGGACAGGTTGAGGGAAGAAGACGAGAGAAGAGAGAAGGAAAGGAGAAGAGTATGTGAAGGCAAGGAGAGAGCATAAGAGGAGAGGACGAATCAGAATCAAAGTTTTTCTTGGTTGCATACACAGATTTGCAGATGTCGCAGGTGCAGCGAAATGCTGGAGGAAGGGAGAGGCCAGAAGAGCTCAGCTGGGGCTCTTCTCTCTGACTGCAGAAACCCACCGCTCTGACCCAGTCACGTGTCTCCAGCCTGACCAGCAGGTCACCCCTGCTGTAGCAGAGGCTGTCTGATATGTGGACACCCAGTAACACCAGTCAAGCTTGGTTGACTCTACAGTAGGTCGAACAACTGTCTCTGATATAGGCTAGAGGAGGTACTCTGGATGTACAGGTGGTTCATTAGAGGAACACTACTAGGTAACCTTGTGTTGAATGCCACAACAGAAATTCCCTATTTATTCTATTCCTTCTTTATCCCAACATGTGAAATACAATTGCATAACAACTAATGTTCCAAAACGTAGTTCTGACCGTATTTGATCTCAGTAGTGGAGAAGCCGCTTTTAAAAGATGACCCTGGCACAAATATGCCATGCAGTCTAAACCATTTGGTCAGGATTTCATAACTGTCTGGGACCGCAGCCATCACGATCTGAGTTCAAATACTATTTTAAATCTTTCAAATACGTTGAGCGTTTGCTCGAGCCTGCCAGGTGTGCCAGATGGGTTTTCACTTTCACAACTACTCTACTTCCATTGCGCCAGGCAAGCTAAATCAAGCCCAGATGGAGTATTTGAAATAATATTTGAACCGGGGTCTGGCAGCCATGGAAGAGGGAGATTTGTCTCTGGCTGGTTTTGGTTTCAGTTGGAAACACCATATGTAGCCCAGGGTTAGGAGGCAACTTAGGACTGTTACAGATGGTTTTACCAGACACCATCCTGCCAGGACTGACTGTTACAGATGGTTTTACCAGACACCATCCTGCCAGGACTGACTGTTACAGATGGTTTTACCAGACACCATCCTGCCAGGACTGACTGTTACAGATGGTTTTACCAGACACCACCCTGCCAGGACTGACTGTTACAGATGGTTTTACCAGACACCACCCTGCCAGGACTGACTGTTACAGATGGTTTTACCAGACACCACCCTGCCAGGACTGACTGTTACAGATGGTTTTACCAGACACCACCCTGCCAGGACTGACTGTTACAGATGGTTTTACCAGACACCACCCTGCCAGGACTGACTGCTACAGATGGTTTTACCAGACACCACCCTGCCAGGACTGACTGTTACAGATGGTTTTACCAGACACCACCCTGCCAGGACTGACTGTTACAGATGGTTTTACCAGACACCACCCTGCCAGGACTGACTGTTACAGATGGTTTTACCAGACACCACCCTGCCAGGACTGACTGTTACAGATGGTTTTACCAGACACCACCCTGCCAGGACTGACTGCTACAGATGGTTTTACCAGACACCACCCTGCCAGGACTGACTGTTACAGATGGTTTTACCAGACACCACCCTGCCAGGACTGACTGTTACAGATGGTTTTACCAGACACCATCCTGCCAGGACTGACTGTTACAGATGGTTTTACCAGACACCACCCTGTCAGGACTGACTGTTACAGATGGTTTTACCAGACACCATCCTGTCAGGACTGACTGTTACAGATGGTTTTACCAGACACCACCCTGCCAGGACTGACTGTTACAGATGGTTTTACCAGACACCACCCTGCCAGGACTGACTGTTACAGATGGTTTTACCAGACACCATCCTGCCAGGACTGACTGTTACAGATGGTTTTACCAGACACCACCCTGTCAGGACTGACTGTTACAGATGGTTTTACCAGACACCACCCTGCCAGGACTGACTGTTACAGATGGTTTTACCAGACACCACCCTGTCAGGACTGACTGTTACAGATGGTTTTACCAGACACCATCCTGCCAGGACTGACTGTTAGATGGTTTTACCAGACACCATCCTGCCAGGACTGACTGTTACAGATGGTTTTACCAGACACCACCCTGCCAAGACTGACTGTTACAGATGGTTTTACCAGACACCACCCTGCCAGGACTGACTGCTACAGATGGTTTTACCAGACACCAACCTGCCAGGACTGACTGTTACAGATGGTTTTACCAGACACCACCCTGCCAGGACTGACTGCTACAGATGGTTTTACCAGACACCACCCTGCCAGGACTGACTGTTACAGATGGTTTTACCAGACACCACCCTGTCAGGACTGACTGCTACAGATGGTTTTACCAGACACCACCCTGCCAAGACTGACTGTTACAGATGGTTTTACCAGACACCACCCTGCCAGGACTGACTGTTACAGATGGTTTTACCAGACACCACCCTGCCAGGACTGACTGTTACAGATGGTTTTACCAGACACCACCCTGCCAGGACTGACTGTTACAGATGGTTTTACCAGACACCACCCTGCCAGGACTGACTGTTACAGATGGTTTTACCAGACACCACCCTGCCAGGACTGACTGCTACAGATGGTTTTACCAGACACCACCCTGCCAGGACTGACTGTTACAGATGGTTTTACCAGACACCACCCTGCCAGGACTGACTGTTACAGATGGTTTTACCAGACACCATCCTGCCAGGACTGACTGTTACAGATGGTTTTACCAGACACCACCCTGTCAGGACTGACTGTTACAGATGGTTTTACCAGACACCATCCTGTCAGGACTGACTGTTACAGATGGTTTTACCAGACACCACCCTGCCAGGACTGACTGTTACAGATGGTTTTACCAGACACCACCCTGCCAGGACTGACTGTTACAGATGGTTTTACCAGACACCATCCTGCCAGGACTGACTGTTACAGATGGTTTTACCAGACACCACCCTGTCAGGACTGACTGTTACAGATGGTTTTACCAGACACCACCCTGCCAGGACTGACTGTTACAGATGGTTTTACCAGACACCACCCTGTCAGGACTGACTGTTACAGATGGTTTTACCAGACACCATCCTGCCAGGACTGACTGTTAGATGGTTTTACCAGACACCATCCTGCCAGGACTGACTGTTACAGATGGTTTTACCAGACACCACCCTGCCAAGACTGACTGTTACAGATGGTTTTACCAGACACCACCCTGCCAGGACTGACTGCTACAGATGGTTTTACCAGACACCAACCTGCCAGGACTGACTGTTACAGATGGTTTTACCAGACACCACCCTGCCAGGACTGACTGCTACAGATGGTTTTACCAGACACCACCCTGCCAGGACTGACTGTTACAGATGGTTTTACCAGACACCACCCTGTCAGGACTGACTGCTACAGATGGTTTTACCAGACACCACCCTGCCAGGACTGACACACTGATGTCCACACAGCTCCTCATGTCAAGTCTCCGGTTTCCTTAAAGGCCCAATGCAGACTGTTTTATATCAATATCAAATCATTTCTGGGTAACAATGAAGTACCGAACTGTAATTGTTTTTAAATTAAAATGGTCAAAATTAAACAGAAATAGCTTCTTAGCCATGTGCAATTTCTCAAGCAACATTTTTGCTAGGACTGTCTGTGTGGCCTGAGTGGGGAGCTGTTATTGGCAGAGGTTTGAAATTCTCTTTTACTATTGGTCGATTAACTCATTTAACAGAACTCCATCCCACCAAAACAGGCAGAAATTTAAGGCCGTCTTTTCAACCAGTTCTTACACTAAAAGGGACTTAATAAGCATCCTTTTCACAATTACACAGTAATATTCCAACCTCAGTGTGGATAGATATATATTTATCCACACTATGAAATATATATACAGTACCCGTCAAAAGTTTGGACACCTATTTTCTAATTTGTCGAATAATGAAGACATCAAAACTACGAAATAACACATATGGAATCATATAATAACCATTAAACAAAATATATTTTATATTTGACATTATTCAAAGTAGCCACCATTTTCCCTTGATGACAGCTTTGCACACTTGGCATTCTCTTCATGAGGTTGTCACCTGGAATTAACAGGTGTGCCTTGTTAAAAGTACATTTGTGTAATTTCTTTCCTTGATGCGTTTGAGCCAATCAGTTGTTGTGACAAGGTAAGGGTGGTATACAGAAGAAAAGACCAAGTCCATATTATGGCCAGAACAGCTCAAATAAGAAAAGAGAAACGACAGTCCATTACTTTAAGACATGCAGCAGGACATCTATGCAAAGGAGATGTCGTACTGCATGAGGGAAATGGTGGTCACACCAGATACTGACTGGTTTTCTGATCCACGCCCCTACCTTATTTTTAAAGATATATCTTTGACCAACAGATGCATATCTGTATTCCCAGTCATGTGAAATCAATAGATTAGGGCCTAATGAATGTATTTAAATTGACTGATTTCCTCATATGAACTGTAACTCAGTAACATCTTTGAAATTGTTGCATGTTGCGTTTCTTTATATTTTTGTTCAGAGTATAAATATGTTGTTTCTTTATATTTTTGTTCAGAGTATAAATATGTTGTTTCTTTATATTTTTGTTCAGAGTATAAATATGTTGTTTCTTTATATTTTTGTTCAGAGTATAAATATATTGTTTCTTTATATTTTTGTTCAGTGTATAAATATGTTGCGTACAGGAGTACAGAGTTCAAAAAAGCATGGTCATTCTCAGGGTTAGACTGCGTGGTCATTCTCAGGGTTAGACTGCACTGTGAGGACATGGTCATTCTCAGGGTTGGACTGCATTGTGGGAGCATGGTCATTCTCAGGGTTAGACTGCATTGTGAGGACATGGTCATTCTCAGGGTTAGACTGCGTGGTCATTCTCAGGGTTAGACTGCATTGTGAGGACATGGTCATTCTCAGGGTTGGACTGCATTGTGAGAGCATGGTCATTCTCAGGGTTAGACTGCATTGTGAGGACATGGTCATTCTCAGGGTTAGACTGCATTGTGGGAGCATGGTCATTCTCAGGGTTAGACTGCATTGTGAGGACATGGTCATTCTCAGGGTTAGACTGCATTGTGAGAGCATGGTCATTCTCAGGGTTGGACTGCATTGTGAGAGCATGGTCATTCTCAGGGTTAGACTGCATTGTGAGGACATGGTCATTCTCAGGGTTAGACTGCATTGTGAGGACATGGTCATTCTCAGGGTTAGACTGCATTGTGAGGACATGGTCATTCTCAGGGTTGGACTGCATTGTGAGAGCATGGTCATTCTCAGGGTTAGACTGCGTGGTCATTCTCAGTGTTAGACTGCATTGTGAGAGCATGGTCATTCTCAGGGTTAGACTGCGTGGTCATTCTCAGGGTTAGACTGCATTGTGAGAGCATGGTCATTCTCAGGGTTAGACTGCGTGGTCATTCTCAGGGTTAGACTGCATTGTGAGAGCATGGTCATTCTCAGGGTTAGACTGCGTGGTCATTCTCAGGGTTAGACTGCATTGTGAGAGCATGGTCATTCTCAGGGTTAGACTGCATGGTCATTCTCAGGGTTAGACTGCATTGTCATTCTCAGGGTTAGACTGCATTGTGAGAGCGTGGTCATTCTCAGGGTTAGACTGCATTGTGAGGACATGGTCATTCTCAGGGTTAGACTGCATGGTCATTCTCAGGGTTAGACTGCATGGTCATTCTCAGGGTTAGACTGCATTGTCATTCTCAGGGTTAGACTGCATTGTGAGAGCGTGGTCATTCTCAGGGTTAGACTGCATTGTGAGGACATGGTCATTCTCAGGGTTAGACTGCATTGTGAGGACATGGTCATTCTCAGGGTTAGACTGCATTGTGAGGACATGGTCATTCTCAGGGTTAGACTGCATTGTGAGGACATGGTCATTCTCAGGGTTAGACTGCATTGTGAGGACATGGTCATTCTCAGGGTTAGACTGCATGGTCATTCTCAGGGTTAGACTGCATTGTGAGAGCATGGTCATTCTCATGGTTAGACTGTATTGTGAGAGCATGGTCATTCTCAGGGTTAGACTGCATTGTGAGGACATGGTCATTCTCAGGGTTAGACTGCATGGTCATTCTCAGGGTTAGACTGCATTGTGAGGACATGGTCATTCTCAGGGTTAGACTGCATGGTCATTCTCAGGGTTAGACTGCATTGTGAGGACATGGTCCTTCTCAGGGTTAGACTGCGTGGTCCTTCTCAGGGTTAGACTGCATGGTCATTCTCAGGGTTAGACTGCATTGTGAGGACATGGTCATTCTCAGGGTTAGACTGCGTGGTCATTCTCAGGGTTAGACTGTATTGTGAGAGCATGGTCATTCTCAGGGTTAGACTGCATTGTGAGAGCATGGTCATTCTCAGGGTTAGACTGCATGGTCATTCTCAGGGTTAGACTGCGTGGTCATTCTCAGGGTTAGACTGCATTGTGGGAGCA
The DNA here is from genome assembly GCF_029448725.1 of Salvelinus fontinalis. Classification (NCBI taxonomy): domain Eukaryota; kingdom Metazoa; phylum Chordata; class Actinopteri; order Salmoniformes; family Salmonidae; genus Salvelinus; species Salvelinus fontinalis. The sequence continues at coordinate 97,695 of NW_026600870.1, read as the reverse complement.
TGGTCATTCTCAGGGTTAGACTGCATTGTGAGGACATGGTCATTCTCAGGGTTAGACTGCGTGGTCATTCTCAGGGTTAGACTGCATTGTGAGAGCGTGGTCATTCTCAGGGTTAGACTGCATTGTGAGAGCATGGTCATTCTCAGGGTTAGACTGCGTGGTCATTCTCAGGGTTAGACTGCATTGTGAGAGCATGGTCATTCTCAGGGTTAGACTGCGTGGTCATTCTCAGGGTTAGACTGCATTGTGGGAGCATGGTCATTCTCAGGGTTAGACTGCATTGTGAGGACATGGTCATTCTCAGGGTTAGTCTGCATTGTGAGGACATGGTCATTCTCAGGGTTAGACTGCATTGTGAGGACATGGTCATTCTCAGGGTTAGACTGCATTGTGAGAGCATGGTCATTCTCAGGGTTAGACTGCATTGTGAGAGCATGGTCATTCTCAGGGTTAGACTGCATTGTGAGAGCATGGTCATTCTCAGGGTTAGACTGCATTGTGAGGACATGGACAAGGGTTTGATAAGTGTCAAAGTATTTCTGGAAGACTTCATGCTTCCCTCCGCTTGGTAGTAATATTAGGATTCCTTCTCTAAACCAAATACACAACTCCTCATGCTGTCTATATTCACTGGGAATACCAGGCTCAGTCTTTTAGTAGTACTGGTAAAGACCTAGTACTAAGTGGGAAAGTACTATGCAATGCAGTCTATGCAATGCTCCGCTTGGGTAAAGTATAGATTCAATTGACCCCTACCTGGATTCTACCAGTTGAATACAAGGGTCTTGTGGACCCCCTCCAACTTGACGTTTATACAGTATCATCAAAAGTGGGGGGATGTCTTATCAAAGTTGGTCGGGCCAAAAGTAGTGAGGCGGAACATTCTGGTCTCTGGTGGAGAGAATAAATCCCTCCCCCCTGCTGTTAGCCTGTTTCCATGGTAACCTGGCTGCTAGACCAGTTCAGACTCCATCCAGACTCTGACTGTTATATTTAAAGACATGATGGGACCCTAACCAGTAACTTTGGACTATTTAATTGTCCAAATCAGAATCAATGTGATGGTGGACTGACTGGACCCCGGATATGATAAAGACTTGCTCCGGTCCAGTAGTAGCCTGGTAGGCTTAAACAGTGGGGTTTAAACACTGTTATTTGTACCATTCTAATACAGAGAATCTGCACCAGGCTTGCAGTGCACCACTCCAAATTCCTTGAACCAATTCAGTTATTAATATTCTGTGTTCATTACCTAAATAGAATGGTAATTAAAGAATGGATATAGTGAGTGATAGCATGGTAAGTCAAGCAGGGATAGAGTGATTGATAGCATGGGAAGTCAAGCAGGGATAGAGTGATTGATAGCATGGTAATTCAAGCAGGGATAGAGTGATTGATAGCATGGGAAGTCAAGCGGGGATAGAGTGATTGATAGCATGGGAAGTCAAGTAGGGATAGAGGGATTGATAGCATGGTAAGTCAAGCGGGGATAGAGTGATTGATAGCATGGGAATTCAAGCGGGGATAGAGTGATTGATAGCATGGGAAGTCAAGCGGGGATAGAGTGATTGATAGCATGGGAAGTCAAGTAGGGATAGAGGGATTGATAGCATGGTAAGTCAAGCGGGGATAGAGTGATTGATAGCATGGGAAGTCAAGCGGGGATAGAGTGATTGATAGCATGGGAAGTCAAGCGGGGATAGAGTGATTGATAGCATGGGAAGTCAAGTAGGGATAGAGGGATTGATAGCATGGGAAGTCAAGCAGGGATAGAGGGATTGATAGCATGGGAAGTCAAGCGGGGATAGAGGGATTGATAGCATGGGAAGTCAAGCGGGGATAGAGTGATTGATAGCATGGGAAGTCAAGCGGGGATAGAGTGATTGATAGCATGGGAAGTCAAGCGGGGATCGAGTGATTGATAGCTTGGGAAGTCAAGCGGGGATAGAGTGATTGATAGCATGGGAAGTCGAGCGGGGATCGAGTGATTGATAGCGTGGGAAGTCGAGCGGGGATCGAGTGATTGATAGCGTGGGAAGTCGAGCGGGGATCGAGTGATTGATAGCGTGGGAAGTCAAGCGGGGATAGAGTGATTGATAGCGTGGGAAGTCGAGCGGGGATCGAGTGATTGATAGCGTGGGAAGTCGAGCGGGGATCGAGTGATTGATAGCGTGGGAAGTCGAGCGGGGTTCGAGTGATTGATAGCGTGGGAAGTCGAGCGGGGATCGAGTGATTGATAGCGTGGGAAGTTAAACGGGGATCGAGTGATTGATAGCGTGGGAAGTCGAGCGGGGATCGAGTGATTGATAGCGTGGGAAGTCGAGCGGGGATCGAGTGATTGATAGCGTGGGAAGTCGAGCGGGGATAGAGTGATTGATAGCCTGGGAAGTCGAGCGGGGATAGAATGATTGATAGCGTGGGAAGTAGAGCGGGGATAGAGTGATTGATAGCATGGGAAGTCAAACAGGAATAGAGTGATTGATAGCATGGTAAGTCAAGCAGGGATAGAGTGATTGATAGCATGGGAAGTAAAACAGGGATAGAGTGATTGATAGCGTGGGAAGTAAAACAGGGATAGAGTGATTGATAGCGTGGGAAGTAAAACAGGGATAGAGTGATTGATAGCGTGGGAAGTAAAACAGGGATAGAGTGATTGATAGCGTGGGAAGTAAAACAGGGATAGAGTGATTGATAGCGTGGGAAGTAAAACAGGGATAGAGTGATTGATAGCGTGGGAAGTAAAACAGGGATAGAGTGATTGATAGCGTGGGAAGTAAAACAGGGATAGAGTGATTGATAGCGTGGGAAGTAAAACAGGGATAGAGTGATTGATAGCGTGGGAAGTAAAACAGGGATAGAGTGATTGATAGCGTGGGAAGTAAAACAGGGATAGAGTGATTGATAGCGTGGGAAGTAAAACAGGGATAGAGTGATTGATAGCGTGGGAAGTAAAACAGGGATAGAGTGATTGATAGCGTGGGAAGTAAAACAGGGATAGAGTGATTGATAGCGTGGGAAGTAAAACAGGGATAGAGTGATTGATAGCGTGGGAAGTAAAACAGGGATAGAGTGATTGATAGCGTGGGAAGTAAAACAGGGATAGAGTGATTGATAGCGTGGGAAGTAAAACAGGGATAGAGTGATTGATAGCGTGGGAAGTAAAACAGGGATAGAGTGATTGATAGCGTGGGAAGTAAAACAGGGATAGAGTGATTGATAGCGTGGGAAGTAAAACAGGGATAGAGTGATTGATAGCGTGGGAAGTAAAACAGGGATAGAGTGATTGATAGCGTGGGAAGTAAAACAGGGATAGAGTGATTGATAGCGTGGGAAGTAAAACAGGGATAGAGTGATTGATAGCGTGGGAAGTAAAACAGGGATAGAGTGATTGATAGCGTGGGAAGTAAAACAGGGATAGAGTGATTGATAGCGTGGGAAGTAAAACAGGGATAGAGTGATTGATAGCGTGGGAAGTAAAACAGGGATAGAGTGATTGATAGCGTGGGAAGTAAAACAGGGATAGAGTGATTGATAGCGTGGGAAGTAAAACAGGGATAGAGTGATTGATAGCATGGGAAGTAAAACAGGGATAGAGTGATTGATAGCGTGGGAAGTAAAACAGGGATAGAGTGATTGATAGCATGGGAAGTAAAACAGGGATAGAGTGATTGATAGCATGGGAAGTAAAACAGGGATAGAGTGATTGATAGCATGGGAAGTAAAACAGGGATAGAGTGATTGATAGCATGGGAAGTAAAACAGGGATAGAGTGATTGATAGCATGGTAAGTAAAACAGGGATAGAGTGATTGATAACATGGGAAGTAAAACAGGGATAGAGTGATTGATAGCGTGGGTAGTAAAACAGGGATAGAGTGATTGATAGCGTGGGTAGTAAAACAGGGATAGAGTGATTGATAGCATGGGAAGTAAAACAGGGATAGAATGATTGATAGCATGGGAAGTAAAACAGGGATAGAGTGATTGATAGCATGGGAAGTAAAACAGGGATAGAGTGATTGATAGCGTGGGAAGTAAAACAGGGATAGAGTGATTGATAGCGTGGGAAGTAAAACAGGGATAGAGTGATTGATAGCGTGGGAAGTAAAACAGGGATAGAGTGATTGATAGCATGGGAAGTAAAACAGGGATAGAATGATTGATAGCGTGGGAAGTAAAACAGGGATAGAGTGATTGATAGCGTGGGAAGTAAAACAGGGATAGAGTGATTGCCAGTTTCAATGCAGAGCTACAGTGTTTTTTTCAGGGACCATTTGATGAGATTTAAATTAATTCTGTGAAGTTCCCAAATTCAGCCCCCTGCTGGGGGATGCAGTGTTAGCAGAGCACTGTCTCCTCCCACACAGCTTCTCTGTTCTCGCTCTCTCTGCCTCTCTATCTCTCTCTCTATCATCACATCACCCTCCTCTAGAGCACTGTCTCCTCCCACACAGCTTCTCTCTCTCTCTCTCTCTCATCACATCACCCTCCTCTAGAACACTGCAGCTGTGGGTCTGTTCAGAACGCCGCAATGTTTCACAACATTACACAAAGTTCAGATAGAAATGCATTGTCTAGATCAGACATAATTCTCTGGTAGAATAGGGAATTAAGTCACCTCTATTTGCGTTTCTGTTGCTGTCAAAGTTCTGAACACTTCACCTCACTGAATACAGCAGATCTATGGAACAATGAGCCAGTCTGGATGGAATGCCTACCTTCTTCCTGTCCACTCCGTTATCCTAGCAACAGTGGTCTGTACCTTGTCCCCCTCCCCACACCCACCATGACGTGTGTTTCTGTCACCTCAGATGAAGGCTGCTCTGAAAGTGTCTCGCCACTCAGCAGGTGGATCCATTCTGCTCTTCAGTATTTTATCATTTACCAACTGTCTTGTTGTCATGGTAGATATGGAAGGGCTGTAGTGATGGTGTGATGGACTCATGAGTCATAGTGTTGTCTCTGATTGGCCGGATAGAAAGGTCCTTTGACAGTCTCTGACTCGGCAGCTTCACACTTGTAGGGATTCATTGGCCAGCTGTTACTATTCCTGGACACACAGCAGAGTGAAGTCCTTAACTCTTGAGCTTGGTTGTTATTGTGTCAGATGGAACGACGTTAGTGATCTGATGACAGGGAGTCATCCATCGTCCTACGGATGTCAACATCAGTTACAGAACATGAAACATCTGCGGCAGCCTAATCGTCAGGATTGATTAATGACGTGGATCAGCCTGTTAATGTATGTTCTCCTGTTGGAAGCAAATAATGAAAGCCCATGAATACAGCAGCGAGTCACCACAGCAGTGTCCATTGGGGGAGTTACTTTGGTATCTGCTGGCCCGGGTTAGTATGTGTCAGTCGGGCTGGGAGCATATGAGTGGACAGAGTAGGTCTCCAGAGCAGAGTCAGACTCGCGCTCTCCGAGACAGTGAGCTGAGGACATGATATGAGACACAAAGCGTCGGCTGGGACCTCATGCAAGTTTAATTTGGCTCCAGTATAGCTGTGCGCTCCTCTCCACCCAGCCTGACACTCCACAGCAGCACAGGGATAAGACGCCCAGCCTGACACGCCACAGCAACACAGGGATAAGACGCCCAGCCTGACACGCCACAGCAGCACAGGGATAAGACGCCCAGCCTGACACGCCACAGCAGCACAGGGATAAGACGCCCAGCCTGACACTCCACAGCAGCACAGGGATAAGACACCCAGCCTGACACGCCACAGCAGTACAGGGATAAGACGCCCAGCCCGACACGCCACAGCAGCACAGGGATAAGACGCCCAGCCTGACACGCCACAGCAGCACAGGGATAAGACGCCCAGCCTGACACGCCACAGCAGCACAGGGATAAGACACCCAGCCTGACACGCCACAGCAGTACAGGGATAAGACGCCCAGCCTGACACGCCACAGCAGCACAGGGATAAGACGCCCAGCCTGACACTCCACAGCAGCACAGGGATAAGACGCCCAGCCTGACACGCCACAGCAGCACAGGGATAAGACGCCCAGCCCGACACGCCACAGCAGCACAGGGATAAGACGCCCGACACGCCACAGCAGCACAGGGATAAGACGCCCAGCCCGACACGCCACAGCAGCACAGGGATAAGACGCCCAGCCTGACACGCCACAGCAGCACAGGGATAAGACGCCCAGCCTGACACGCCACAGCAGCACAGGGATAAGACGCCCAGCCCGACACGCCACAGCAGCACAGGGATAAGACGCCCAGCCCGACACGCCACAGCAGTACAGGGATAAGACGCCCAGCCCGACACGCCACAGCAGCACAGGGATAAGACGCCCAGCCTGACACGCCACAGCAGCACAGGGATAGGACGCCTAGCCTGACACGCCACAGCAGTACAGGGATAAGACGCCCAGCCCGACACGCCACAGCAGCATCTCTTACCAGAGCCCTGAACCACCAGACCAACATGATGTTCTACTGAGACCATCTCTTACCAGAGCCCTGAACCACCAGAGCAACATGATGTTCTACTGAGACCATCTCTTACCAGAGCCCTGAACCACCAGACCAACATGATGTTCTACTGAGACCATCTCTTACCAGAGCCCTGAACCACCAGACCAACATGATGTTCTACTGAGACCATCTCTTACCAGAGCCCTGAACCACCAGACCAACATGATGTTCTACTGAGACCATCTCTTACCAGAGCCCTGACCACCAGACCAACAACATGGAACATGGATGTTCTGGGTTCTAAACAGTAGGCTCTAACAGTTGTTCCTGAAATGAAACATGATGTTCTGGGTTCTTAACAGTTGTTCCTGAAATGAAACATGATGTTCTATGTTCTAAACAGTTGTTTCTGAAATGAAACACGATGTTCTGTGTTCTAAACAGTAGGCTGTAACAGTTGTTCCTGAAATGAAACATGATGTTATGTGTTCTTAACAGTTGTTCCTGAAATGAAACATGATGTTCTGTGTTCTAAACAGTTGTTCCTGAAATGAAACATGATGTTATGTGTTCTTAACAGTTGTTCCTGAAATGAAACATGATGTTCTGTGTTCTAAACAGTAGGCTGTAACAGTTGTTCCTGAAATGAAACATGATGTTCTGGGTTCTTAACAGTTGTTCCTGAAATGAAACATGATGTTCTGTGTTCTAAACAGTAGGCTGTAACAGTTGTTCCTGAAATGAAACATGATGTTATGTGTTCTTAACAGTTGTTCCTGAAATGAAACATGATGTTCTGGGTTCTAAACAGTAGGCTGTAACAGTTGTTCCTGAAATGAAACATGATGTTCTGTGTTCTAAACAGTAGGCTGTAACAGTTGTTCCTGAAATGAAACATGATGTTCTGGGTTCTAAACAGTAGGCTGTAACAGTTGTTCCTGAAATGAAACATGATGTTCTGTGTTCTAAACAGTTGTTCCTGAAATGAAACATGTTGGTTCTCATCTAAAGCACCACTGGGTCTTAGTCACCGTTGTGAAGAAAAATGGGTTTTCTACAGCAAAGCCATCTTTGAAGAGTTTGAAGAGCGGCAGTTAGTGAAATGTGATATTTGATCGCTTTCTCCTGATTTAGTGAACTGATAAATGATCCGAGGTCAGGCAGTCTACTGTGAAAACAGATATGTATCTTCATTTTGGAGCCAAAAGCTACATTATTCACCATTCATCACACAAAGCCCACTCTTCTATTAAAGTCCTCCTACCATCACTTACCTGCTGTCCTGTCCAGCAGATTCTACCAGTTCAGTCACTGCTGGAGGTCGGAACACATCGGCCCTTATAAAAGACTCATGTTTGTTACATAAAAACACCTTCTCCCTTCCAGTTTTGTTGCATGGAAATGTGATTTGGTAATGCATGAGGCAACTAGAATATCAATGACTTCTTTCACGCTCTCTTGAATTAGCTCCTCTATCGCTTCATAAAAAAAGAACTGCCCAGGGAAATTAAATCCATGTACTGTATTATATTGCATCTTTAAGGTTACGCTGAAGTTTTTCACATCTGTTACCTTGGAGCCAATTCTGTTTTGGTGCGTTGTCAGATTTAGTTACAGTATGTTGCACCAAAATGGTGCTGTCTTGGCTTTGGGTGTATGTACTACTGGCTTTAGGCCTTTAAAGATGCACTTTGTGGGAAAATCACTCTGCTATTTCCTGGTTGCTAAAATTCAAGTAGTTCGCTTCATTTCAGTTTGTGACAAAACAAGCCAGTATAGAGTAGAGAATCATTGTACCATGTAAACTGCTGCGAAATATATTTTTCCATAACTAAAAATATTGTATTTTCAGCTGTTTGATCCTAGTGTACAAAACTGAAAACCGTAAATGATACACACAAAAAAGAACATTGCGCACAGAACAGATCTACAGCTTCTTAGACTTGCTTTCAATGAGTGACAGATCTATTAACACATTTCTGTGTGTTGCCCATAAAAGTGACATGTTGCAGCTTCAACAGAGAGATGACATGTGTAATCTGTTACTAGGGAGACGGTTACATATTGCAGCTTCAACAGAGAGATGACACATGTAATCTGTTACTAGGGAGACGGTTACATATTGCAGCTTCAACAGAGAGATGACATATGTAATCTGTTACTAGGGAGGCGGTTACATATTGCAGCTTTAACAGAGATGACACATGTAATCTGTTACTAGGGAGACGGTTACATATTGCAGCTTCAACAGAGAGATGACATATGTAATCTGTTACTAGGGAGGCGGTTACATATTGCAGCTTTAACAGAGATGACACATGTAATCTGTTACTAGGGAGACGGTTACATATTGCAGCTTCAACAGAGAGATGACATATGTAATCTGTTACTAGGGAGGCGGTTACATATTGCAGCTTTAACAGAGATGACACATGTAATCTGTTACTAGGGAGACGGTTACATATTGCAGCTTCAACAGAGAGATGACATATGTAATCTGTTACTAGGGAGGCGGTTACATATTGCAGCTTCAACAGAGAGATGACATATGTAATCTGTTACTAGGGAGGCGGTTACATATTGCAGCTTCAACAGAGAGATGACACATGTAATCTGTTACTAGGGAGATGGTTACATATTGCAGCTTTAACAGAGATGACATATGTAATCTGTTACTAGGGAGACGGTTACATATTGCAGCTTTAACAGAGAGATGACACGTAATCTGTTACTATGGAGATGGGATCGGAAGCAGTTTTGAGTTTCCAGGATTACCGTCATTGAGTTTGAAATGCTTGTTTTGTCACAGAAGGGACAAGCTAGGCCCTGTGACAGAGGGATGGAGAACACTGACTCTGAATATGTACAATGGTTGAGGGACATGTTCATTGCGGAGTTAGGCCTTATTACCACGGCCATTGATGTTAAGTAGAAAAGAGGAAGAAAAATGATGCAGACTATTGAACCGGCGGTTTGGGATTTTAATATGGTCTGTTTTCAGGTTATTGCAGGGATGTCCTTGTTTAATTTCTCCTCTCTCTCTCCCCCAGGTTGGGTGATCTGGGATGAAGTCTCATGAATTCCCTCATTGGAGCTGACATTAACAGTCAGCAGGAACAAGTGCATATTCTTCACAAGACAAACATCCCCTCATTTCCCCTACAACATCCGTCTAACAGTCCCAGGTGACCTACGCACGCCATGGCCAGCCGAAGGAAGACCACGACCCCTTGTAGAGCTGATGCTGTTTTTAGAGGTGATGACATGATGGGGCAAGAGGATCCAGGTGAGATGGAGGTGGAGGTATCGGCGAATGACAAAAGCACAGTGGTGAATGGCTCCACAGAGATGCTTCCTGGAGAGGACTGGAGCTCTGGGACAGAGCCTGGTGGTTCACGTCGGGAGTCGCCGGCCCCTGAGAAACCTAATGCGGTGGATCCAAGGCCTCCGAGGAAGCAGCAGGGAGGCTATGAATGCAAGTACTGTCCGTTCTCTACGCAGAACCTGAATGAGTTCAAGGAACACGTGGACTCCAATCACCCCAATGTCATTCTCAACCCGCTCTACCTGTGTGCTGTGTGCAACTTCAACACAAAGAAGTTTGACACCTTGACAGAGCACAACGAGAGGTGTCATCCAGGGGAGAGCAACTTTAAGTTCAAGAGAATCAAACTGAACAATCAGACCATCCTAGAGCAGTCGATAGAAGGAACCAGCAACGCTGTCGTCTGTGATTCAACCAACGGCTTTCTGACTGGAGAAGACTTTGCCACTTTCCCCCTGAGCAAATCCACCACAGTGAAGATTAGTAAGCCAAAAACAGACAACAAACGGTTATTCACAGAAAGTCAACCGGACAGACTCAACCCCGAGCTCCCCAGGAAGCAGATCGCCGCCGTGAATGTGAACGGGACCGTGATCATCCCAGAAGCGACCCTAAAAGATGGCATCTCTCATATCATGCCTTCTCTTCAGCGCCCGCCTAACTACAACTTAGTACCAAAAATCGCTGTCCCTTTGAACACCTCCAAGTACAACCCTTCACTGGACAGTAACATGACACTCATCACATCCTTCACCAAGTTCCCGTACCCGACCCAAGCGGAGTTGTCCTGGCTTACCGCTGCCTCCAAGCACCCCGAGGAGCAGATCAAGGTGTGGTTCACCCTCCAGAGACTGAAGCAAGGCATCAGCTGGTCCCCTGAAGAGGTGGAAGAAGCTCGGAAGAAGATGTTCAACGGTACCATCCAGTCAGTCCCACAGACCACCTTCACCGTGCTGAGCGGTGCCCAGATGGCCCAGTCCACCAAAGGACAACAGTCCCTAGTTCAATCCGTCCCCTTCAACCTCCTGGGACAGACCAGTTATGTGTTGACGCAGGTTGCAAACGGCTCAGCTGTCAGTTGTTCTCCCATCACACTAACCATGGCAAACCAGGTCGTGCAGTCAGTTAAGCGACCCTTGGTAGCTCCAGTAGTGGCCTCTTCAGAGATCAAACGTCCCTCCATAATCCAAACGATTCAGGCACCTAGACTGGTGGCTTCGCCTAAACCCAGCTTCACTTCAGACTCCAATAAAACCCCGGACCAGATTGTTGTACTGAAAGCTAGTTACACCCAGTGCCAGTTCCCTGAAGAGGAGGAAGTGTACCGCCTCATTGAGTCCACCGGCCTCTCTAGAGGAGAAATCAAGAAGTGGTTCAGTGAGCAACGACTCCTCAATCACAAGGTGGCGCCACAGGTGATCAAGATTGAGCCACAGGCATCGAAAGACAGTCAGCCCAAAAAGGCTGTCCCCACCCAGTTTCCTCTCCTGGAGAGGCTCAAAGGCAAATCCTCTGAGCAGCTCAAGATGCTAGAGGAGAGTTTTCAGAGGACCAGCTCTCCTACTGAAATTGACGTTGACAACCTTGTTGTGGACACAAGGCTCTCCAAGACTGAGATCGACTGCTGGTTCTCCGAGCGCAGAGCACTGCGGGACAACTTGGAGCAAGCCCTGGCAAACTCCATGGGTCCTAAGAGCCTTGAGGAGCAACGAGGGATACTGAATGGTGTTTACGAACAGGACAGCAAAGTCCGGCGCTCACCTCTTCCCATCGTCACCACTTCCACCAGTCCTGAGCCCATCGATAGGAAATCCCTAGGGCTTCTCAAAGAGGTGTTCACCCAGACCCAGTGGCCGTCGCCAGAGGAGTACAGCCAGCTGGAGGGACAGACAGGTTTGTCTCGCACAGAGATTGTCCGCTGGTTCAAGGAAAACCGATCCGCCCTGAAGAATGGAACCTTGGACTGGATGGAACAGTTCCAGAAAGTCAACGGCAAAGCAGGACACAATGGTCAGAGCTCGTCAGGGATCACTGAACGACCCCCAAGCAGCATTCTCCAGCAGCACTTCACAGAAGCCAAGACGACACTGCTTTCAGCAGAAGACGCAGAGAAGCTTCCATTGCAGTCGAAACTCATCAACCAGGACATAGTCCAGTGGTTTACCAGTAAGCTGGGCCAGAGTATGACAGACATCAGCAGGGACCAACATGGACAGGCCAACGTGGACAGAAGCAGATGGGTGAAGGTGACCATGGCTGTAGGGGACGAGACTAAAGGTGCTTTGGAGAACCAGAAGATGGGATCAGAACCAGAGGTGCTGATGGGAGACCAACCTGGTCGGGTGACTGGATGAGAAGAGCACGGTGAGTCTATGAGAAGCTACTGTACAGCAAGTTTATCATTCCTTTGATAAGGATGTATTTCAGTGTTAATGATCTCGTCTTGATGCCTGTAAGTAACTCAGTCAAAACAGATGTCCCAGATGAAGGGGAACTGGTTATGTAGTAGTGTCATGGTTTCCCCTTTAACAGAGCGATGGCTAGCAACAATCTAGCAGCTGTGGCTTTGAACCACCCGGGATGCCTGTAATTTAGCCTTCAGAAAAACATCTTGGCAGGAAGAGGCTATTGAGATTATACACATGTGGTTATCACTGGGGATTTTTCCCTCCTGGTGAACAGAAAAGCACCTCTGATAGCCTGCTGTATGGGTATGTTAACTGCAGAATGATAGGTGAACTCAATGTGAAGTTAACAACAAAGGGTGTAGTCAGCCATTTGTATAACAAGTCTGTGTTTTGACATTTTACTTTGTTTCAGAGGATACTGAGTTTCTCAGGCAGAAGATTCTCCAGATTGTTGAATCTGGAACCAATGATTTCCTCCCTGGCCTGTGACATCAGCACGGTGGACAGTCCACTCCGAACACTGACTGGCAAGACCATTGAGTGCCAAAGCTGGACTTGATGCATCATTATTATTACACTTAATAAAAAAAGGGCCCTTGTACATATTTTTCTGTATTGCAAAAGCTTTGTAAACATTTTCAGGGTTGCTGGTTTTTACATTTCTAACAGGATTCGATAACCCCTAAAAGAGGAATGTTTTGGTTTTTATGATGTTAATTGTAAACCAATTCATCAGTTGGTAAATATTTTTAACAAAACATTTAGTGACTGACAGCTGGCACTTATTTCAAGTGGATAGACAAGTAACACCTGTGATCTGATAACCAGTGAGTTCATCCATTGGACTAAAGGGTTTATAGTGGTTCTCTACCAGACCATAGAATCACCTAGCCTGGGTACCAGATGTTGGCATATGACAAGGAGTGGAATGATGGCACAAACAGGTCTGCTACCCGGGCTAAGAATCACCTACTTACATTACAATAACAGTTCTCTCCCTCTCTCATGCTGAATGCTACTGCTGCCTGAGACGACAGTCAGACACAGAATGGACATGAATAAAAACAGTTCTCTCCCTCTCTCATGCTGAATGCTACTGCTGCCTGGGACGACAGTCAGACACAGAATGGACATGAATAAAAACAGTTCTCTCCCTCTCTCATGCTGAATGCTACTGCTACCTGGGACGACAGTCAGACACAGAATGGACATGAATAAAAACAACAAGAAAATGCACTGTACATGTTTTTGTAGTTCAGTCTCATTTTTGAATTGCAGCGTCCGTTGCATCAGTAACTGGTCTTTTCTCGTGTTGGCTTTCTAGATATCCTAGGTGTAGTTAGGCTCCATTTCAATGGCTCGCTCCTTGAGTTTCCTGCTTCTTCTATTAGTGAATCATGTTCACACATGTATCTGGAATACTGTACTGCTACCAAGAATCTCTTTGCTTGCTCTTTTTTTTTTTATCCGTCTGCTGTAACTCAATAAAACACAACCAACTGAAGGATGTCTCGTGATCCGTTGTGCAGTGGTCAGAGATATTCACCCCCCAGGGCAGTGGTCACTACTCAGAGATACTCACCCCCCAGGGCAGTGGTCACTACTCAGAGATACTCAACCCCCAGGGCCCAGGGCTGGGTCACTACTCAGAGATACTCAACCCCCAGGGCCCAGGGCAGTGGTCACTACTCAGAGATACTCACCCCCCAGGGCAGTGGTCACTACTCAGAGATACTCACCCCCCAGGGCAGTGGTCACTACTCAGAGATACTCAACCCCCAGGGCTGGGTCACTACTCAGAGATACTCAACCCCCAGGGCCCAGGGCAGTGGTCACTACTCAGAGAGATACTCAACCCCCAGGGCAGTGGTCACTACTCAGAGATACTCACCCCCCAGGGCAGTGGTCACTACTCAGAGATACTCACCCCCAGGGCAGTGGTCACTACTCAGAGAGATACTCAACCCTCAGGGCCCAGGGCAGGGTCACTACTCAGAGAGATACTCAACCCTCAGGGCCCAGGGCAGGGTCACTACTCAGAGAGATACTCAACCCCCAGGGCTGGGTCACTACTCAGAGAGATACTCAACCCTCAGGACCCAGGGCTGGGTGACTACTCAGAGAGATACTCAACCCCCAGGGCTGGGTCACTACTCAGAGAGATACTCAACCCTCAGGACCCAGGGCTGGGTCACTACTCAGAGAGATACTCAACCCTCAGGACCCAGGGCTGGGTCACTACTCAGAGAGATACTCAACCCCCAGGGCCCAGGGCTGGGTTTCTAATTAAACTAACATATGGAATAGTTTTTTAGATAGTCATGCCGAGGATCATTTATTTATTTGAGGACCCCTGTATGTATTATAAAATACAGATCAAAAGGAAGTATGTTTTAAAGTGTCTGGCCTATTTCTGGGAGATGTAAGAAAGCTTAGAGGGGGGGGGGGGGGGGGTTTAATTTGACCGTGGAACCTTTCTTGGAAATAACCTTTTCACTTCCATTCATTTTTCAGCCTGGTACCGTGACACTTGTGGAGGTCGTAGAGCAAAATGGAGAACACCATTGTGTTTGTGAGTCATCTTTCCATAGACTGGTCGTAGTAGTTTGTAGCCCAAACCTTTCGGACAATAAAGATATGTGAGAAAACCGATTTTCAGGATGTCTCCTGGTCTGACAAAATACAGCTGTAGCTCTGCCGCCTTCCACAGTAGATGCGTTGATTTGAGGACTGGCCCATGCAACAACAAAAACAGACTGGTATTATGCTGATTAGAGGACTGGCCCATGCAACAACAAAAACAGACTGGTATTACGCTGATTAGAGGACTGGCCCATGCAACAACAAAAACAGACTGGTATTATGCTGATTAGAGGACTGGCCCATGCAACAACAAAAACAGACTGGTATTATGCTGATTAGAGGACTGGCCCATGCAACAACAAAAACAGACTGGTATTATGCTGATTAGAGGACTGGCCCATGCAACAACAAAAACAGACTGGTATTATGCTGATTAGAGGACTGGCCCATGCAACAACAAAAACAGACTGGTATTATGCTGATTTGAGGACTGGCCCATGCAACAACAAAAACAGACTGATTTTGGTATTATGCTGATTAGATTAAGCGGGCATGTCAATCAACTCTAGGGGAAACGCACACTCTAGATATACCAAATATTGAGTTGCACCCCCTTTTCCCCTCAGAACAGCCTAAATTCTTCAGAGCGTGGACTACAAGGTGTTGAAAGCATTCACAGAGATGCTGATCCATGTTGACTCCAAAGCGTCGTGTCAAGTTGGCTGGGTGGATCATTCTTGATACACATGGGAAACTTGAGCGTGAAAAACCCAGCAGCATTGCAATTCTTGTCAAAAACCAGACCATACCCCGTTCAAAGGCACTTGCATTTTGTCTTGCCCATTCACCCTTTGAATGTTACACAATCCATGTCTCCAAAATCCTTCTTCAGCCTGTCTCCTCCCCTTTATCTACACCGATTCAAGTGAATAACAAATGACAAAGGAACATAGCTTTCGCCTGGTCAGTCTGTCACAGAAAGAGTGTTAATGTTTGGTGTTCAGTGTATATGGGCTGCCTTATTCTCCATTTCCCCCCTTTCCTGTGTCCTTTAAGAATATTCTGTTCCAGAGACATGCAATTGAGATGGAGAAGTGCACAGGATTTGATTACGTCAGTACAATGTTCAAAGATTTTTTATGCAACAAAAACTGAAAAGTTGTCACGTTCTGTTTACTCAAGTACAAAATGGCATTGTACAAAAGTTAGAGAAGCAGACCCAGCCAAAAAAAACAAGATACTCAACTGAAAGATAAGGGTCACTGTACATGTGTGTCGGGGTAAATTCCTTTTCCTCAATACTTCTGAGGGGAGAAACAACTATTTTCAGTTAACTTCTTGAATTGAAATTGACCCTAACCCTGGTGATTTAACTAACTAGTCATCCTCAAGACAAGTGTGCTGCTATTTAGACTGGATCATCTTCTGAATGAAAATCAAGTTGGCAACAAGCAAATTACTCATCGTGAAAACAGTTGATACCCATTTCACGCCAACTGGGGGTATTCATCAAATCTTGCAGTTTCATTTAATTGCCGTGTTGCAGAGCTAAATCAAAGGAGAAACAGAACCATGACACTGCAGTTTTATGGATCCAAAGCATCTACTGGGACAGTCGGAGCACGTACTGTAGGCATCTCTCACAATACAAACTGCATCATTATACTATGTTGAAGATTAGATTTTCTTCTACTCTACTCCCCCATTCAAAACAGACAAACATTCAGTGTGGCAGTGTGATCATACAACAGCGCAGACTGGGGGGGGGGGGGGGGGGTGAACAAGAAATATTGTTTTGTTTTATTATATATGAGCCTCTATCTACACAGCCAGCGTGAGTGTTGCTGTTGCCCCGTGTTCTATTTAAAGGAGAGAGGAGCAGAGAGAATTCAGTCCTTAGTGCTCGCCTGTTCTCTCCCAGAACAATGCTTTTCTAAATAGCCAAACCCACGCTCTGAAAAGGCTGGCTGAGGCAACACACTGGTTCGGAGGAGCCCTGTAATTACAGTGTAATCAGATATGGCATCTTGTGTAAAAGAGAGCACTGAAAGAATAACATGCTGATCATATCCACAGCTGAGATCTTTTCTGAACAGTCCAAAGGAAGGGGAGTTGGATACAAAAACAATCTGCTTTCTTCTGCATCATTTGGACATCGGCAGTAGTCTTGAGGAGTGGAGACAAGAGTCTTTGTCCTGCTACTCGGTAGGACAGTCTCCTCAGTCGTCCCCTAGACGGAAGCCAGCTCCCCAGGCATGACGTCCTCCCATACCTCCTCCACCTCCTCCACCACCACCGGCCTCGGGAGCTGCAGGTCTCCTGCTGGGTGGAGCTCCAAACCCAGACACACCCCCTCGTCTGTTGGGCAGGAAGCGGTACCTGTAGAGGAGACAGAAGAAAGCAACTGTATTAAAACAGACATGCATCTCTGACATGTAGAAGAAGGAATCACAGAGGACAACAGGGCTGTGTTCATCAACACATGACAGGCAGAGGAACTCACAGGAAGTCAGGTGTTGACAGGAAGGACCTGCCTCCCAGGTCCATGGGGTATTTAAACATCAGGAAGAAGTACAGATGACCCACCAGGTTCCCAATCAGTTCATTGACAACACTGGAGATGAGAACAACCAAGACATTTAGGATTTTGACATTTCTGTTCAGATGTAGTTCTAACATGTTGGATTGTTGACTAAATAATGGAACTACTTACGAGCCCCCAATAATGTAGTTGAACCCGAGGATGACCCAGGGTAGATAACATGCTTTGAAGCGTGTCCCGAACCAGAAGGAGACGATGGTTTCTCTGTTCAGCTGAGCCCACACGTACAGGACGGACATTATCAACGGGATCATCAGGAGCTGGAAAACACAACAGCATTTGCATATTTTCAAATCAAATTGTATTTGTCACATGCGCCGAATACAACAGGTGAAGGTAGACCTTACAGTGAAATGCCGAATACAACAGGTGAAGGTAGACCTTACAGTGAAATGCTGAATACAACAGGTGTAGTAGACCTTACAGTGAAATGCTGAATACAACAGGTGAAGGTAGACCTTACAGTGAAATGCTGAATACAACAGGTGAAGGTAGATCTTACAGTGAAATGCTGAATACAACAGGTGAAGGTAGACCTTACAGTGAAATGCTGAATACAACAGGTGAAGGTAGATCTTACAGTGAAATGCTGAATACAACAGGTGAAGGTAGACCTTACAGTGAAATGCTGAATACAACAGGTGAAGGTAGACCTTACAGTGAAATGCTGAATACAACAGGTGAAGGTAGACCTTACAGTGAAATGCTGAATACAACAGGTGAAGGTAGACCTTACAGTGAAATGCTGAATACAACAGGTGAAGGTAGACCTTACAGTGAAATGCTGAATACAACAAGTGTAGTAGACCTTACAGTGAAATGCTGAATACAACAGGTGTAGGTAGACCTTACAGTGAAATGCTGAATACAACAGGTGTAGTAGACCTTACAGTGAAATGCTGAATACAACAGGTGTAGTAGACCTTACAGTGAAATGCTGAATACAACAAGTGTAGTAGACCTTACAGTGAAATGCTGAATACAACAGGTGTAGTAAACCTTACAGTGAAATGCTGAATACAACAGGTGTAGTAAACCTTACAGTGAAATGCTGAATACAACAAGTGTAGTAGACCTTACAGTGAAATGCTGAATACAACAAGTGTAGTAAACCTTACAGTGAAATGCTGAATACAACAAGTGTAGTAGACCTTACAGTGAAATGCTGAATACAACAAGTGTAGTAGACCTTACAGTGAAATGCTGAATACAACAGGTGTAGTAGACCTTACAGTGAAATGCTGAATACAACAGGTGTAGTAGACCTTACAGTGAAATGCTGAATACAACAGGTGTAGTAGACCTTACAGTGAAATGCTGAATACAACAAGTGTAGTAGACCTTACAGTGAAATGCTGAATACAACAGGTGTAGGTAGACCTTACAGTGAAATGCTGAATACAACAGGTGTAGGTAGACCTTACAGTGAAATGCTGAATACAACAAGTGTAGTAGACCTCACAGTGAAATGCTGAATACAACAGGTGTAGTAGACCTTACAGTGAAATGCTGAATACAACAGGTGTAGACCTTACAGTGAAATGCTGAATACAACAGGTGTAGGTAGACCTTACAGTGAAATGCTGAATACAACAGGTGTAGTAGACCTCACAGTGAAATGCTGAATACAACAAGTGTAGGTAGACATTACAGTGAAATGCTGAATACAACAAGTGTAGGTAGACCTTACAGTGAAATGCTGAATACAACAAGTGTAGTAGACCTTACAGTGAAATGCTGAATACAACAAGTGTAGTAAACCTTACAGTGAAATGCTGAATAAAACAAGTGTAGTAGACCTTACAGTGAAATGCTGAATACAACAGGTGTAGTAGACCTTACAGTGAAATGCTGAATACAACAAGTGTAGTAGACCTTACAGTGAAATGCTGAATACAACAGGTGTAGTAGACCTTACAGTGAAATGCTGAATACAACAGGTGTAGTAGACCTTACAGTGAAATGCTGAATACAACAAGTGTAGTAGACCTTACAGTGAAATGCTGAATACAACAGGTGTAGGTAGACCTTACAGTGAAATGCTGAATACAACAGGTGTAGGTAGACCTTACAGTGAAATGCTGAATACAACAAGTGTAGTAGACCTCACAGTGAAATGCTGAATACAACAGGTGTAGTAGACCTTACAGTGAAATGCTGAATACAACAGGTGTAGGTAGACCTTACAGTGAAATGCTGAATACAACAGGTGTAGGTAGACCTTACAGTGAAATGCTGAATACAACAGGTGTAGTAGACCTCACAGTGAAATGCTGAATACAACAAGTGTAGGTAGACATTACAGTGAAATGCTGAATACAACAAGTGTAGGTAGACCTTACAGTGAAATGCTGAATACAACAGGTGTAGTAGACCTCACAGTGAAATGCTGAATACAACAAGTGTAGGTAGACCTCACACTGAAATGCTGAATACAACAAGTGTAGGTAGACCTTACAGTGAAATGCTGAATACAACAAGTGTAGGTAGACCTTACAGTGAAATGCTGAATACAACAAGTGTAGTAGACCTTACAGTGAAATGCTGAATACAACAGGTGTAGTAGACCTTACAGTGAAATGCTGAATACAACAAGTGTAGTAGACCTCACAGTGAAATGCTGAATACAACAAGTGTAGTAGACCTCACAGTGAAATGCTGAATACAACAAGTGTAGTAGACCTCACAGTGAAATGCTGAATACAACAAGTGTAGTAGACCTCACAGTGAAATGCTGAATACAACAGGTGTAGTAAACCTTACAGTGAAATGCTGAATACAACAAGTGTAGTAAACCTTACAGTGAAATGCTGACTACAACAGGTGTAGGTAGACCTTACAGTGAAATGCTGAATACAACAGGTGTAGTAGACCTTACAGTGAAATGCTGAATACAACAAGTGTAGTAAACCTTACAGTGAAATGCTGAATACAACAAGTGTAGTAGACCTTACAGTGAAATGCTGAATACAACAGGTGTAGTAAACCTTACAGTGAAATGCTGAATACAACAAGTGTAGTAGACCTTACAGTGAAATGCTGAATACAACAAGTGTAGTAAACCTTACAGTGAAATGCTGAATACAACAAGTGTAGTAGACCTTACAGTGAAATGCTGAATACAACAGGTGTAGTAGACCTTACAGTGAAATGCTGAATACAACAAGTGTAGTAGACCTTACAGTGAAATGCTGAATACAACAGGTGTAGTAGACCTTACAGTGAAATGCTGAATACAACAGGTGTAGTAGACCTTACAGTGAAATGCTGAATACAACAAGTGTAGTAGACCTTACAGTGAAATGCTGAATACAACAGGTGTAGGTAGACCTTACAGTGAAATGCTGAATACAACAAGTGTAGTAGACCTCACAGTGAAATGCTGAATACAACAGGTGTAGTAGACCTTACAGTGAAATGCTGAATACAACAGGTGTAGACCTTACAGTGAAATGCTGAATACAACAGGTGTAGGTAGACCTTACAGTGAAATGCTGAATACAACAGGTGTAGTAGACCTCACAGTGAAATGCTGAATACAACAAGTGTAGGTAGACATTACAGTGAAATGCTGAATACAACAAGTGTAGGTAGACCTTACAGTGAAATGCTGAATACAACAGGTGTAGTAGACCTCACAGTGAAATGCTGAATACAACAAGTGTAGGTAGACCTCACACTGAAATGCTGAATACAACAAGTGTAGGTAGACCTTACAGTGAAATGCTGAATACAACAAGTGTAGGTAGACCTTACAGTGAAATGCTGAATACAACAAGTGTAGGTAGACCTTACAGTGAAATGCTGAATACAACAAGTGTAGTAGACCTTACAGTGAAATGCTGAATACAACAGGTGTAGTAGACCTTACAGTGAAATGCTGAATACAACAAGTGTAGTAGACCTTACAGTGAAATGCTGAATACAACAAGTGTAGTAGACCTCACAGTGAAATGCTGAATACAACAAGTGTAGTAGACCTCACAGTGAAATGCTGAATACAACAAGTGTAGTAGACCTCACAGTGAAATGCTGAATACAACAGGTGTAGTAAACCTTACAGTGAAATGCTGAATACAACAAGTGTAGTAAACCTTACAGTGAAATGCTGACTACAACAGGTGTAGGTAGACCTTACAGTGAAATGCTGAATACAACAGGTGTAGTAGACCTTACAGTGAAATGCTGAATACAACAAGTGTAGTAAACCTTACAGTGAAATGCTGAATACAACAAGTGTAGTAGACCTTACAGTGAAATGCTGAATACAACAGGTGTAGTAAACCTTACAGTGAAATGCTGAATACAACAAGTGTAGTAGACCTTACAGTGAAATGCTGAATACAACAAGTGTAGTAAACCTTACAGTGAAATGCTGAATACAACAAGTGTAGTAGACCTTACAGTGAAATGCTGAATACAACAGGTGTAGTAGACCTTACAGTGAAATGCTGAATACAACAAGTGTAGTAGACCTTACAGTGAAATGCTGAATACAACAGGTGTAGTAGACCTTACAGTGAAATGCTGAATACAACAGGTGTAGTAGACCTTACAGTGAAATGCTGAATACAACAAGTGTAGTAGACCTTACAGTGAAATGCTGAATACAACAGGTGTAGGTAGACCTTACAGTGAAATGCTGAATACAACAGGTGTAGGTAGACCTTACAGTGAAATGCTGAATACAACAAGTGTAGTAGACCTCACAGTGAAATGCTGAATACAACAGGTGTAGTAGACCTTACAGTGAAATGCTGAATACAACAAGTGTAGTAGACCTTACAGTGAAATGCTGAATACAACAGGTGTAGGTAGACCTTACAGTGAAATGCTGAATACAACAGGTGTAGGTAGACCTTACAGTGAAATGCTGAATACAACAAGTGTAGTAGACCTCACAGTGAAATGCTGAATACAACAGGTGTAGTAGACCTTACAGTGAAATGCTGAATACAACAGGTGTAGACCTTACAGTGAAATGCTGAATACAACAGGTGTAGGTAGACCTTACAGTGAAATGCTGAATACAACAGGTGTAGGTAGACCTTACAGTGAAATGCTGAATACAACAGGTGTAGGTAGACCTTACAGTGAAATGCTGAATACAACAAGTGTAGTAGACCTCACAGTGAAATGCTGAATACAACAAGTGTAGTAGACCTCACAGTGAAATGCTGAATACAACAGGTGTAGTAGACCTTACAGTGAAATGCTGAATACAACAGGTGTAGACCTTACAGTGAAATGCTGAATACAACAAGTGTAGTAGACCTTACAGTGAAATGCTGAATACAACAAGTGTAGTAGACCTTACAGTGAAATGCTGAATACAACAGGTGTAGGTAGACCTTACAGTGAAATGCTGAATACAACAAGTGTAGTAGACCTTACAGTGAAATGCTGAATACAACAGGTGTAGGTAGACCTTACAGTGAAATGCTGAATACAACAGGTGTAGTAGACCTCACAGTGAAATGCTGACTACAACAGGTGAAGGTAGACCTTACAGTGAAATGCTGAATACAACAGGTGTAGGTAGACCTCACAGTGAAATGCTGAATACAACAGGTGTAGGTAGACCTTACAGTGAAATGCTGAATACAACAGGTGTAGTAAACCTTACAGTGAAATGCTGAATACAACAAGTGTAGTAAACCTTACAGTGAAATGCTGACTACAACAGGTGTAGGTAGACCTTACAGTGAAATGCTGAATACAACAGGTGTAGTAGACCTTACAGTGAAATGCTGAATACAACAAGTGTAGTAGACCTTACAGTGAAATGCTGAATACAACAAGTGTAGTAAACCTTACAGTGAAATGCTGAATACAACAAGTGTAGTAGACCTTACAGTGAAATGCTGAATACAACAAGTGTAGTAGACCTTACAGTGAAATGCTGAATACAACAAGTGTAGTAAACCTTACAGTGAAATGCTGAATACAACAAGTGTAGTAGACCTCACAGTGAAATGCTGAATACAACAGGTGTAGACCTTACAGTGAAATGCTGAATACAACAGGTGTAGGTAGACCTCACAGTGAAATGCTGAATACAACAGGTGTAGTAGACCTCACAGTGAAATGCTGAATACAACAAGTGTAGGTAGACATTACAGTGAAATGCTGAATACAACAAGTGTAGGTAGACCTTACAGTGAAATGCTGAATACAACAGGTGTAGTAGACCTCACAGTGAAATGCTGAATACAACAAGTGTAGGTAGACCTCACAGTGAAATGCTGAATACAACAAGTGTAGGTAGACATTACACTGAAATGCTGAATACAACAAGTGTAGGTAGACATTACACTGAAATGCTGAATACAACAAGTGTAGTAGACCTTACAGTGAAATGCTGAATACAACAAGTGTAGTAGACCTCACAGTGAAATGCTGAATACAACAGGTGTAGTAAACCTTACAGTGAAATGCTGAATACAACAAGTGTAGTAAACCTTACAGTGAAATGCTGACTACAACAGGTGTAGGTAGACCTTACAGTGAAATGCTGAATACAACAGGTGTAGTAGACCTTACAGTGAAATGCTGAATACAACAAGTGTAGTAAACCTTACAGTGAAATGCTGAATACAACAAGTGTAGTAGACCTTACAGTGAAATGCTGAATACAACAGGTGTAGTAAACCTTACAGTGAAATGCTGAATACAACAAGTGTAGTAGACCTTACAGTGAAATGCTGAATACAACAAGTGTAGTAAACCTTACAGTGAAATGCTGAATACAACAAGTGTAGTAGACCTTACAGTGAAATGCTGAATACAACAGGTGTAGTAGACCTTACAGTGAAATGCTGAATACAACAGGTGTAGGTAGACCTTACAGTGAAATGCTGAATACAACAGGTGTAGTAGACCTCACAGTGAAATGCTGAATACAACAGGTGTAGTAGACCTCACAGTGAAATGCTGAATACAACAGGTGAAGGTAGACCTTACAGTGAAATGCTGAATACAACAGGTGAAGGTAGACCTTACAGTGAAATGCTGAATACAACAGGTGAAGGTAGACCATACAGTGAAATGCTGAATACAACAGGTGTAGTAGACCTCACAGTGAAATGCTGAATACAACAGGTGTAGTAGACCTCACAGTGAAATGCTGAATACAACAGGTGAAGGTAGACCTTACAGTGAAATGCTGAATACAACAGGTGTAGTAGACCTCACAGTGAAATGCTGAATACAACAGGTGTAGCAGACCTCACAGTGAAATGCTGAATACAACAGGTGAAGGTAGACCTTACAGTGAAATGCTGAATACAACAGGTGAAGGTAGACCTTACAGTGAAATGCTGAATACAACAGGTGTAGTAGACCTCACAGTGAAATGCTGAATACAACAGGTGTAGTAGACCTCACAGTGAAATGCTGAATACAACAGGTGAAGGTAGACCTTACAGTGAAATGCTGAATACAACAGGTGTAGTAGACCTCACAGTGAAATGCTGAATACAACAGGTGAAGGTAGACCTTACAGTGAAATGCTGAATACAACAGGTGTAGTAGACCTTACAGTGAAATGCTGAATACAACAGGTGTAGTAGACCTCACAGTGAAATGCTGAATACAACAGGTGTAGTAGACCTCACAGTGAAATGCTGACTTACAAGCCCTTAACCAACAATGCAGTTAAGAAAAATAAGTGTTAAGTAAAACAATAAGTAAAATATAAAACAAATAATTTAAGAGCAGCAGTAAAATAACAATAGTGAGGCTATATACAGGGGGTACCGGTACAGAGTCAATGTGGAGGCTATATACAGGGGGTACCGGTACAGAGTCAATGTGGAGGCTATATACAGGGGGTACCGGTACAGAGTCAATGTGGAGGCTATATACAGGGGGTACCGGTACAGAGTCAATCTGGAGGCTATATACAGGGGGTACCGGTACAGAGTCAATGTGGAGGCTATGTACAGGGGGCACCGGTACAGAGTCAATGTGATGGCTATATACAGGGGGCACCGGTACAGAGTCAATGTGATGGCTATATACAGGGGGTACCGGTACAGAGTCAATGTGGAGGCTATATACAGGGGGTACCATTCAGAGTCAGTGTGGAGGCTATATACAGGGGGTACCGGTACAGAGTCAATGCGGAGGCTATATACAGGGGGTACCATTCAGAGTCAGTGTGGAGGCTATATACAGGGGGTGCCGGTACAGAGTCAATGTGGAGGCTATATACAGGGGGTACCGGTACAGAGTCAATGTGGAGGCTATATACAGGGGGTACCATTCAGAGTCAATGTGGAGGCTATATACAGGGGGTACCGGTACAGAGTCAATGTGGAGGCTATATACAGGGGGTACCGGTACAGAGTCAATGTGGAGGCTATATACAGGGGGTACCGGTACAGAGTCAATGTGGAGGCTATATACAGGGGGTACCGGTACAGAGTCAATGTGGAGACTATATACAGGGGGTACCGGTACAGAGTCAATGTGGAGGCTATATACAGGGTGTTACGGTACAGAGTCAATGTGGAGGCTATATACAGGGGGTATCGGTACAGAGTCAATGTGGAGGCTATATACAGGGTTACCATACAGAGTCAATGTGGAGGCTATATACAGGGGTACCGGTACAGAGTTCATTAGTTTTATCTAATAATGTAGGTTATAGATACATCCTCCCATTTTTACAAACCAACTGGCCAAGACACGGCTGCTGCAGCGACACGGCTGCTGCAGCGACACGGCTGCTGCAGCGACACGGCAGCACACAGTCAGCAGAGATACCTTAGCACTGAAGCTGTAGATGGCATAGTTCTTATTGTCACGGTGACCACGGAAGTGTCCAGTTTGTTTACACTAAATGACAGTGGTTGTGATGACCTCTGGTAGATTTATGGTCAGTAGCACTGAAGCGGACAACTAGTCTCTTAGCTGTCAGAGACTGAAGACTTAGAGCTGTCTGAGGGACTGTCCCAAATGGCACCCTATTCCCTATTTAGTGCACTACTTTTGACCAGACTGCACAGAAAAGGGAATAGGGTGCCATTTGGGACACAGCCCGATTGTCGGCCCCTCTGTGAAACAAGATACAGCAGACTAGACCAGTCTGATCATCCACCAGTAACTCCCCGTCGTGATAAACTGGACCAGTCTGATCATCCGACAGTAACTCCCCGTCGTGATAAACTGGACCAGTCTGCTCATCCGACAGTAACTCCCCGTCGTGATAAACTGGACCAGTCTGGTCATCCGACAGTAACTCCCCGTCGTGATAAACTAGACCAGTCTGCTCATCCGACAGCAACTCCCCGTCGTGATAAACTGGACCAGTCTGCTCATCCGACAGCAACTCCCCGTCGTGATAAAATGGACCAGTCTGATCATCCGACAGTAACTCCCCGTCGTAATAAACTGGACCAGTCTGATCATCCGACAGTAACTCCCCGTCGTAATAAACTGGACCAGTCTGATCATCAGACAGTAACTCCCCGTCGTGATAAACTGGACCAGTCTGATCATCCGACAGTAACTCCCCGTCGTGATAAACTGGACCAGTCTGATCATCCGACAGTAACTCCCCGTCGTGATAAACTGGACCAGTCTGATCATCCGACAGTAACTCCCCGTCGTGATAAACTGGACCAGTCTGATCATCCGACAGTAACTCCCCGTCGTGATAAACTGGACCAGTCTGATCATCCGACAGTAACTCCCCGTCGTGATAAACTAGACCAGTCTGATCATCCGACAGTAACTCCCCGTCGTGATAAACTGGACCAGTCTGATCATCCGACCTTCTTAATGAACCTAGTTTACATGATGTTCTACAGATTAAAGGGACAATCCACTCAAACTACAGTACGTGTTGGTATTGTTCCATTAGTCCTCTGTTGATTCAGTCCCAATATGTTTTGCATGTCAGCAGTCAAATTGTTTTACATCATCATGATGTCGTGGCCAGTGACACGTTGCTTCTAGAAAGTCAATTTTCTTGAAAACTTGATTGCAGGTACAATAGAGATGGGCTGATAGCCTTTAATGCAGGGTTTGACTATTTGTCTTGGAACGTCGTGGTAAATGAAAAAGGCAACAAGTCTTAATTATTCTAATCTAAGGACAGAGAGAAAATAGGAGGAAGAAACGTACCTGCATGTCCATCATTAAGCCGGTTATCTACACAAGCAATGTCAAGGAAACCTGTATTCTTCCTGTCAGGATCAATTCTTTTACACATGTTGAATCAAACTCTCATCTAGTTCTACATAAACAGGCCACATACCCGGACCGTCATTTCCCTTTTCGTTACCCAAAAAGAAAAGCAGTGGAACAGATGACTTGACAACAGAACTACTGTGTTCTGTCATGGAGCATAGAGGAGCCTAATGATCCATTCCAGCTGTACTGAGGTTCTGGAACCACAACACAGTAACTGAGGCAGCATGGGCAGAAAGACAGAGGCTGTATGTCAACCAGATCTTTCATGTCAGTAGTGTTGTCCATCCATATGACCTGCATTAACCACATGGCTGTAGAGACTGTAGCCAGGCCACTAGCAGGCAGGGGGTTTGGCTGTACAGAGACTGTAGCTAGGCCACTAGCAGGCAGGGGGTTTGGCTGTACAGAGACTGTAGCCAGGCCACTAGCAGGCAGGGGGTTTGGCTGTACAGAGACTGTAGCCAGACCACTAGCAGGCAGGGGGTTTGGCTG
The DNA here is from genome assembly GCF_029448725.1 of Salvelinus fontinalis. Lineage (NCBI taxonomy): Eukaryota > Metazoa > Chordata > Actinopteri > Salmoniformes > Salmonidae > Salvelinus > Salvelinus fontinalis. Next base: position 69,646 of record NW_026600870.1, on the reverse strand, counting down.
TACAGAGACTGTAGCTAGACCACTAGCAGGCAGGGGGTTTGGCTGTACAGAGACTGTAGCCAGGCCACTAGCAGGCAGGGGGGTTGGCTGTACAGAGACTGTAGCTAGGCCACTAGCAGGCAGGGGGTTTGGCTGTACAGAGACTGTAGCTAGGCCACTAGCAGGCAGGGGATTTGGCTATACAGAGGCTGTAGCTAGGCCACTAGCAGGCAGGGGATTTGGCTGTACAGAGGCTGTAGCTAGGCCACTAGCAGGCAGGGGATTTGGCTGTACAGAGGCTGTAGCCAGGCCACTAGCAGGCAGGGGTGTTGGCTGTACAGAGACTGTAGCCAGGCCACTAGCAGGCAGGGGGGTTGGCTGTACAGAGACTGTAGCCAGGCCACTAGCAGGCAGTGGGGTTGGCTGTACAGAGACTGTAGCTAGGCCACTAGCAGGCAGGGGTTTGGCTGTACAGAGACTGTAGCCAGGCCACTAGCAGACAGGGGGTTTGGCTGTACAGAGACTGTAGCTAGACCACTAGCAGGCAGGGGATTTGGCTGTACAGAGACTGTAGCCAGGCCACTAGCAGGCAGGGGGGTTGGCTGTACAGCGACTGTAGCCAGGCCACTAGCAGGCAGGGGGGTTGGCTGTACAGAGACTGTAGCTAGGCCACTAGCAGGCAGGGGGTGTGGCTGTACAGAGACTGTAGCCAGGCCACTAGCAGGCAGGGGGGTTGGCTGTACAGAGACTGTAACTAGACCACTAGCAGGCAGGGGGGTTGGCTGTACAGAGACTGTAGCTAGACCACTAGCAGGCAGGGGGTTTGGCTGTACAGAGACTGTAACTAGGCCACTAGCAGGCAGGGGATTTGGCTGTACAGAGACTGTAGCTAGGCCACTAGCAGGCAGGGGGTTTGGCTGTACAGAGACTGTAGCCAGGCCACTAGCAGGCAGGGGGTTAGGCTGTACAGAGACTGTAACTAGGCCACTAGCAGGCAGGGGGTTTGGCTGTACAGAGACTGTAGCCAGGCCACTAGCAGGCAGGGGGTTTGGCTGTACAGAGGCTGTAGCTAGACCACTAGCAGGCAGGGGGTTTGGCTGTACAGAGACTGTAACTAGGCCACTAGCAGGCAGGGGGTTTGGCTGTACAGAGACTGTAGCCAGGCCACTAGCAGGCAGGGGGTTTGGCTGTACAGAGACTGTAACTAGGCCACTAGCAGGCAGGGGGTTGGCTGTACAGACACTGTAACTAGGCCACTAGCAGGCAGGGGATTTGAATGTACAGAGACTGTAGCCAGGCCACTAGCAGGCAGGGGGTTTGGCTGTACAGAGACTGTAGCCAGGCCACTAGCAGGCAGCGGGGTTGGCTGTACAGAGACTGTAGCTAGGCCACTAGCAGGCAGGGGGGTTGGCTGTACAGAGACTGTAACTAGGCCACTAGCAGGCAGGGGGGTTGGCTGTACAGAGACTGTAGCCAGGCCACTAGCAGGCAGGGGGTTTGGCTGTACAGAGACTGTAGCCAGGCCACTAGCAGGCAGGGGGGTTGGCTGTACAGAGACTGTAACTAGACCACTAGCAGGCAGGGGGGTTGGCTGTACAGAGACTGTAGCTAGACCACTAGCAGGCAGGGGGTTTGGCTGTACAGAGACTGTAACTAGGCCACTAGCAGGCAGGGGATTTGGCTGTACAGAGACTGTAGCTAGGCCACTAGCAGGCAGGGGGTTTGGCTGTACAGAGACTGTAGCCAGGCCACTAGCAGGCAGGGGGTTTGGCTGTACAGAGACTGTAACTAGACCACTAGCAGGCAGGGGGTTTGGCTGTACAGAGACTGTAACTAGGCCACTAGCAGGCAGGGGGTTTGGCTGTACAGAGACTGTAGCCAGGCCACTAGCAGGCAGGGGGTTTGGCTGTACAGAGACTGTAACTAGGCCACTAGCAGGCAGGGGTTTGGCTGTACAGACACTGTAACTAGGCCACTAGCAGGCGGGGGGTTTGGCTGTACAGAGGCTGTAGCCAGGCCACTAGCAGGCAGGGGGTTTGGCTGTACAGAGACTGTAGCTAGGCCACTAGCAGGCAGGGGGTTTGGCTGTACAGAGACTGTAGCCAGGCCACTAGCAGGCAGGGGGTTTGGCTGTACAGAGACTGTAGCTAGGCCACTAGCAGGCAGGGGGGTTGGCTGTACAGAGACTGTAGCTAGACCACTAGCAGGCAGGGGGTTTGGCTGTACAGAGACTGTAGCTAGGCCACTAGCAGGCAGGGGGGTTGGCTGTACAGAGACTGTAGCTAGACCACTAGCAGGCAGGGGGTTTGGCTGTACAGAGACTGTAGCTAGGCCACTAGCAGGCAGGGGGGTTGGCTGTACAGAGACTGTAGCTAGGCCACTAGCAGGCAGGGGGGTTGGCTGTACAGAGCCTGTAACTAGGCCACTAGCAGGCAGGGGTTTGGCTGTACAGAGACTGTAGCCAGGCCACTAGCAGGCAGAGGTTTGGCTGTACAGATACTGTAGCTAGACCACTAGCAGGCAGGGGTTTGGCTGTACAGAGACTGTAGCTAGGCCACTAGCAGGCAGGGGTTTGGCTGTACAGAGACTGTAGCTAGACCACTAGCAGGCAGGGGGTTTGGCTGTACAGAGAAACAGACTGGTTTGGCTGTACCACATGGCTGTACAGAGAAACAGATTGTAGATAGGCCCCTTTCCAGTGGCTGAACTGTTGCTAGGCAGCTTAACAGGCAGGGGGCGGCTCTAATAATACATACTATAACAAGGCCTAGACTCAGGAGGCAAAAACAATGGCAGTTCATGGAACAAAACATGAACAACTATTAGCCTACCTTCAACAATTTACAAAACAGCATAACATCGCTGTCTGATGAAAACCTTGTAAAAAAATTATTCACAAAATTGGAGATACATTACCGCTTTAAATTAACTCCCCTCAATGTTCTCTGACCATTCTCATGACTCAGGGACACAAAACATTTAAAGTTTCATAATGGTATGTTCCTTTTTCCTGAAAACCTTCAAAACAAACTTTTCAGGTTTTCAGACGGAGACGATAAGTTAAACGTACGAAGAGGTTTTCAGACGGAGATGATAAGTTAAACGTACGAAGAGGTTTTCAGACGGAGACGATAAGTTAAACGTACGAAGAGGTTTTCAGACGGAGACGATAAGTTAAACGTACGAAGAGGTTTTCAGACCGAGACGATAAGTTAAACTAACGAAGAGGTTTTCAGACCGAGACGATAAGTTAAACTAACGAAGAGGTTTTCAGACCGAGACGATAAGTTAAACGTACGAAGAGGTTTTCAGACGGAGACGATAAGTTAAACGTACGAAGAGGTTTTCAGACGGAGACGATAAGTTAAACGTATGGCTAATTGATTTACTATGACTGATAAAGTTGTCAGCTGCATAAAAGGCATCATATTGATAACAGGTAAAGGATACAACGATGCAGAGCCAGTTGAAGAGCAGCATGAACACAAAGTCAGCCGGACGCCCATCAAACGCCCCTGGAAGAAAAGAGAGAGGGATTGTTTGTTTATTTCATTTGGCATGTAAACATGTTTCCCATGCCAATAAAGCCCCTTTGAATTGAAATTGAGAGAGCTTTATTTGAGCCACGGGCAATAGGTGTCATCACAAAATACTGTACATACAGACCTAACAGCGCAATTATTTATTTAATCATCGCAATTTATTTAAATCATATTCTATTGCCTAGCCCCACCATGATCACAAGATTTGAATGAAAAAGCTCCATGTGTAGTGAACGACATGCTCTGCTTCCTCCTACAGTCCTAATGTTGTGTAACAGATCAGCTCTATAATGGAGCCTGACTAGCGATGAGAAGTGATCGGTGTGGCCTGGGGTGGTCTAGCTGTCTAACCCGCTGCCTCTGGAGCGCATCTACCATGTACCGCTGTCAGCATGGGTTCCAATACAGCCCACTGCTCTTTAAGCCTGCTCTCTCCTACCTTTCAGCTCCATCTATCCCATAAACATACTACATTCTTGTGTGTGTGTGTGTGTATGGATGTATATATATCTCCACATGACAGGCTCAACATGTATTATTTACCCTCAGACATAACGGCTAATGAGAGCTGGCAGACTGTCACCATAGCTAGCCTCTGACCTGAACCCACCTGTCTCCATCCTCTGTGACCTGGAGTGAACCCACCTGTCTCCAGCCTCTGTGACCTGGCGTGAACCCACCTGTCTCCAGCCTCTGTGACCTGGCGTGAACCCACCTGTCTCCAGCCTCTGTGACCTGGCGTGAAACCACCTGTCTCCAGCCTCTGTGACCTGGCGTGAACCCAGCCTCTGTGACCTGGCGTGAACCCAGCCTCTGTGACCTGGCGTGAACCCAGCCTCTGTGACCTGGCGTGAACCCAGCCTCTGTGACCTGGCGTGAACCCAGCCTCTGTGACCTGGCGTGAACCCAGCCTCTGTGACCTGGCGTGAACCCAGCCTCTGTGACCTGGCGTGAACCCAGCCTCTGTGACCTGGCGTGAACCCAGCCTCTGTGACCTGGCGTGAACCCAGCCTCTGTGACCTGGCGTGAACCCAGCCTCTGTGACCTGGCGTGAACCCACCTGTCTCCAGCCTATGTGACCTGGCGTGAACCCAGCCTCTGTGACCTGGCGTGAACCCACCTGTCTCCAGCCTATGTGACCTGGCGTGAACCCGCCTGTCTCCAGCCTCTGTGACCTGGCGTGAACCCACCTGTCTCCAGCCTCTGTGACCTGGCGTGAACCCACCTGTCTCCAGCCTCTGTGACCTGGCGTGAACCCACCTGTCTCCAGCCTCTGTGACCTGGCGTGAACCCACCTGTCTCCAGCCTCTGTGACCTGGCGTGAACCCATCTGTCTCCAGCCTCTGTGACCTGGCGTGAACCCATCTGTCTCCAGCCTATGTGACCTGGCGTGAACCCGCCTGTCTCCAGCCTCTGTGACCTGGCGTGAACCCGCCTGTCTCCAGCCTCTGTGACCTGGCGTGAACCCGCCTGTCTCCAGCCTCTGTGACCCGGCGTGAACCCGCCTGTCTCCAGCCTCTGTGACCCGGCGTGAACCCGCCTGTCTCCAGCCTCTGTGACCCGGCGTGAACCCACCTGTCTCCAGCCTCTGTGACCTGGCGTGAACCCACCTGTCTCCAGCCTCTGTGACCTGGCGTGAACCCACCTGTCTCCAGCCTCTGTGACCTGGCGTGAACCCACCTGTCTCCAGCCTCTGTGACCTGGCGTGAACCCGCCTGTCTCCAGCCTCTGTGACCTGGCGTGAACCCGCCTGTCTCCAGCCTCTGTGACCCGGCGTGAACCCGCCTGTCTCCAGCCTCTGTGACCTGGCGTGAACCCGCCTGTCTCCAGCCTCTGTGACCTGGCGTGAACCCGCCTGTCTCCAGCCTCTGTGACCTGGCGTGAACCCACCTGTCTCCAGCCTCTGTGACCTGGCGTGAACCCGCCTGTCTCCAGCCTCTGTGACCTGGCGTGAACCCGCCTGTCTCCAGCCTCTGTGACCTGGCGTGAACCCGCCTGTCTCCAGCCTCTGTGACCTGGCGTGAACCCACCTGTCTCCAGCCTCTGTGACCTGGCGTGAACCCGCCTGTCTCCAGCCTCTGTGACCTGGCGTGAACCCGCCTGTCTCCAGCCTCTGTGACCTGGCGTGAACCCACCTGTCTCCACTGGGGTATAGGACGACTCAGTGATGTGAAACATTCTGAACCTTGTTGCAGATCTATTCATTCTGTTTCCCTGACAACTCCCTATTCAACATGAAGGTTTGTATCTGAACGTTCTGTAACGTTACATGGTCCCGAACCGGCCCCTGCTAGAGGACGATGTGAACCCACCTGTCTCCAGCCTAGTAGAGTACTGCTAGAGTACTGTGTGAACCCACCTGTCTCCAGCCTAGTAGAGTACTGCTAGAGTACTGTGTGAACCCACCTGTCTCCAGCCTAGTAGAGTACTGTGTAAACCCACCTGTCTCCAGCCTAGTAGAGTACTGCTAGAGTACTGTGTGAACCCACCTGTCTCCAGCCTAGTAGAGTACTGCTAGAGTACTGTGTGAACCCACCTGTCTCCAGCCTAGTAGAGTACTGCTAGAGTACTGTGTGAACCCACCTGTCTCCAGCCTAGTAGAGTACTGCTAGAGTACTGTGTGAACCCACCTGTCTCCAGCCTAGTAGAGTACTGTGTAAACCCACCTGTCTCCAGCCTAGTAGAGTACTGCTAGAGTACTGTGTGAACCCACCTGTCTCCAGCCTAGTAGAGTACTGTGTGAACCCACCTGTCTCCAGCCTGGTAGAGTACTGTGTGAACCCACCTGTCTCCAGCCTGGTAGAGTACTGTGTGAACCCACCTGTTCCTAGCCTGGTAGAGTACTGCTAGAGTACTGTGTGAACCCACCTGTTCCTAGCCTGGTAGAGTACTGCTAGAGTACTGTGTGAACCTACCTGTCTCCAGCCTGGTAGAGTACTGCTAGAGTACTGTGTGAACCCACCTGTCTCCAGCCTGGTAGGGTACTGCTAGAGTACTGTGTGAACCCACCTGTCTCCAGCCTGGTAGAGTACTGCTAGAGTACTGTGTGAACCCACCTGTCTCCAGCCTGGTAGAGTACTGGTAGAGGAAATAAAGATTGACTAGGTAGAGGAAGCCTGTTCCAGGGCCCACAGGGAAGTATAGGGTGGAGGTGATTGGTCTCCATACCTGTAGAGAGAGATAGAGAGAGAGAGAAAGATCATAGTCTGTTAGCATTTAGGACATGTCAGGGCAGTAACTGGTGTGTGTGAGAGGGGGGGGGGGGGGGGGGCGGGGGGGGGGGGGTTGCCAGGGCAGTAACTGGGGGCAGGGGGTGCCAGGGCAGTAACTAGTGTGTGTGTGGGGGGGGGGAGTAACAGGTGGGAGGAGAGCTGGAGCTTGGCAGGCCCTCCACAGCTAAACACTTTATTCACATGTGATGTAATGGGGCACCAGGTCACAGTGACAAAATGTGAACTCAACTGTCACATTCACTGGTTGATGTAAACACACTAGGGTATTCAGGATACCAGCCCACGTATTGTGATACCAGGAAAACCCAAAGCAGACTAAACTCTACGGTTCTTTAAAACCTGCCTGTATGTAACAGTCTATGATATAAGCCTAGTTGGGAGAAAAAGACTAATGTGACTGTTAACAGAAGGCTGTGTGTTTACAACTTCAGAATGTTTTTTCCTCAACAAATGATGTCTGCTTCATGTTTTGTTGCCACGATACTTCCAAGTATTGCAATACTGGTATCGTGAGAACCCTAAAACATACACCCTGGGCCATCTGACCAGGTTGGGGCACTGCACTGGTTTACACAAAAACCCAATGGAACAACAGCCCAGACCGCCCAACACAGGTGTGACAGCTGTGGCCTCGCCAATGGAACAACAGCCCAGACTGCCCAGCACAGGTGTACCAGCTGTGGTCTCGCCAACAGAACAACAGCCCAGACTGCCCAACACAGGTGTGACAGCTGTGGCCTCGCCAATGGAACAACAGCCCAGACTGCCCAACACAGGTGTGACAGCTGTGGCCTCGCCAATGGAACAACAGCCCAGACTGCCCAACACAGGTGTGCCAGCTGTGGCCTCGCCACTGGAACAACAGCCCAGACTGCCCAACACAGGTGTGCCAGCTGTGGCCTCGCCAATGGAACAACAGCCCAGACTGCCCAACACAGGTGTGACAGCTGTGGCCTCGCCAATGGAACAACAGCCCAGACTGCCCAACACAGGTGTGACAGCTGTGGCCTCGCCAATGGAACAACAGCCCAGACTGCCCAACACAGGTGTGACAGCTGTGGCCTCGCCAATGGAACAACAGCCCAGACTGCCCAACACAGGTGTGCCAGCTGTGGCCTCGCCACTGGAACAACAGCCCAGACTGCCCAACACAGGTGTGCCAGCTGTGGCCTCGCCAATGGAACAACAGCCCAGACTGCCCAACACAGGTGTGCCAGCTGTGGCCTCGCCACTGGAACAGCCCAGACTGCCCAACACAGGTGTGACAGCTGTGGCCTCGCCAACGGAACAACAGCCCAGACTGCCCAACACAGGTGTGCCAGCTGTGGCCTCGCCAATGGAACAACAGCCCAGACTGCCCAACACAGGTGTGCCAGCTGTGGCCTCGCCAATGGAACAGCCCAGACTGCCCAACACAGGTGTGCCAGCTGTGGCCTCGCCACTGGAAACCTACTCTGCCTTCACAAGATCACAACCAGTAGTCAGCTGAGATGTGAACCGATACGGTTCACCCTGTATGTGTTCGTGGTGGAAAATAGCCCAATTATCATACTTGAGTAAAAATAAAAGATACCTTAATAGAAAATGACACAAGTCACCCAAAAAAATACTACTTGAGTAAAAGTATTTGGTTTTAAATCGAATGAAGTATCAAAAGTAAAAGTATCAATAAATTAAAATAGCTTATATTAAAGAAAACAAGATGTTTTGAATATTTGTTTTATTTTTTTAAGGATAGCCCAGGGCACACTACAACACTCAGACATCACTTACAAACGAAGCATTTGTGTTTAATGAGTCCGCCAGATCAGATCTCTTGATAAGTGAGTGAATTGGACCACTTTCCTATCCTGCTAAGCATTGAAAATATAACAAGTACTTTTGGGTGTCAGGGAAAATGTATGGAGTAAAAAGTACATTATTTTCTTTAGGAAAGTAGTGAAATAAAAGTAGAAGTAGTCAAAAATATCAATAGTAAAGTACAGATACCTAAAAAATAAAATAATAATTATGTCATACTTTCAAGAATTTTTACTTAAGAACTTTACACCGTGTGTGTGTGTGCGTGTGCGTGTGTGTGTGAACCCACTTCAGAGGTGGGGTCCAGTAACAAAAGAATGGTCTAGTGTCACGTTGTGACGCCACCTGTCAGAAGACAATGATGAAACCCTTGCTTGCTTGAGAGTCATGATGACTACTGTATGTAATGTGGGAGGTGCCAGTTATGATGAGGATGTGATAGCACCACCTGTTGGAATTGTATTGACATTATTTTGGTCAAACCTCACTCAACCAAACCTATTAACACATGCAGGAATATCATATATTTGTGAGATTCACCAAACCTTTCGAAATAATCATGTAGTTAATTTGTACATAATTGCTATTGAAAATGCTGCTATCCTATCGTTGAACTAGTGTCTTCATGCATCCCGGAAGTCCAACCTGTTTGTTTTGTGATTGGACTGAATTCCCACCCCTCGTACAAGCCAAGGCCTGCTAGCCTTGATGCTAGGCTATCATAGCAACACAGCGAATTGTAGCACACAAACAACACCACTGCCCATAACTTACCTGAAATTTGTGAAAGAAGTTCTCTGGCCATAAGACGAGGTACATGGGACTGATTAGTCCCAGTTTACCTATCAAGGGAACCGCAATCGACCCAGCAAACCAGTACCGGGTGATGAACGGGATTGTTTTGAACCAGTCCCCGATATCTGACATCTTTCCATACGATCTTGGCAAAACGACCACAGTCAACGAATTGCCTAAAGGCAAACGAACAGTCCCAAAGTCCTGTGGCGACTGACGATACCCCTTGTGTTATAATTCCCTTTCGATGACAACAATTATTCACGAACGTTTGGTTCCTCAGTCAAGTTTTCATGACGTGGCTTCTTATTATACCTCAATCTTCTCGCGACTAGCTCATGAACTGCTCACTTCCTGTCAAATTTGCACAGCAGTCTTTGCTATTAGGGATCCTTGGAACGTCCCAACTCTGACGTTACTCCATTGAAGTTGAACTGTTTCATGATTTACACTGAACAAAAATATTAACACAACATGCAACATTTTCTAAGATTGCACTGAGTTGCAGTTCATATGGAAATCAGTCAATTTAAAGAAATTCATTAGGTCATAATCTATGGATTTCACATGACTGGTAATACAGATATGCATCTGTTGGTCAAAGATACCTTTAAAAAAAGGTAGGGGCGTGGATCAGAAAACCAGTCGGTATCTGATGACACCACCATTTGCCTCATGCAGCGTGACACATTCCCTTTGCATAGTTGGCTAGGTTGTTGATTGTAGCCTGTGGAATGTTTTCCCACTCCTCTTCAATGGCTGTGCGAAGTTGCTGGATATTGGCGGGAACTGGAACACACTGTTGTACACGTCGATCCAGAGCATCCCAAACATGCTCAATGGTTGACATGTCAGGTGAGTATTTAGGCCACGGTAAAACTGGGACATTTTCATCTTCCAGGAATTATATACAGATCCTTACGACATGGGGCTGTGCATTATCATGCTGAAACATGAGGTGATGGCGGCGGATGAATGGCACGATAATGGGCCTCAGGAGCTCGTTATGGCATCTCTGTGCATTCAAATTGCCATTGATAAAATGAAATTGTGTTTGTTGTCCGTAGCTTATGCCTGCCCATACCATAACCCCACCATGGGGCACTCTGTTCACAACGTTGACATCGGCAAACCGCTCGCCCACACGACGTCATAGACGCTCTCTGCCACCTGTACGGTACAGTTGAAACCGGGATTCATCCATCGAAGGTAAGCATTTGCCCACTGACTGCAGTCAGGTCAAGACCACAGGAGGTTGATGGCACCTTAATTGTGGCGAACAGGCTCGTGGTAATGGCTGGAGCGGAATAGGTGGAATGGTATCAAATACATCGAACACATGTTCCCATTCCATTTGCTCCGTTCCAGCCATTATTATGAGCCGTCCTCCCCTCAGCAGCCTCCACTGGCCAAGACCCTGGTGAGGACGATGATCACGCAGATGAGCTTCCCTGAGACAATTTCTGACAGTTTGTGCATAAATCCTTTAGTTGTGCAAACCCACAGTTTCATCCGGGTGGCTGTTCTCAGACGATCCCGTAGGTGAAGACGAATATGGAGGTCTTGGGCTGACGTGGTTACACGTGGTCTGCGGGTTGTGAGGCCGGTTGGACGTACTGCCACATTCTCTAAAACAACGTTGGAGGCGGCTTATGGTAGAGAAATTAACATTCAATTCTCTGGCAACAGCTCTGGTGGACATTCCTGCAGTCAGCATGGCAATTGTGGCATTGTGTTGTGTGACAAAACTGCACATTTTAGAGTGGCCTTTTATTGTCTCCACCACAGCTGTCAGGTGGATGGATTATCTTAGCAAAGAATAAATGCTCACTAACAGGGATGTAAAATAATTTATGCACAACATTTGAGAGAAATAAGCTTTTTTGTGCATATGGAACATTTCGGGGATCTTTTATTTAAGTTCATGAAACATGGGACCAACACTTTACATGTTGCATTGATATTTAGTTAAGGTAGGGGTTAGGGTAGGTGCTTTTATCAACGCGGGTGTAGTATTTACATTCAGTAGCATTGCTTTCAATTGTATTGGATTGCACAAAAACTTTCCGTGGGAAGCCAGCAGTTAAATACAATTGCATTTGAACCTACTGGGCAGGACGATTGGTCATTATGGCTGGGGAATTTGAGACAAAATATCTAAAATATCGTATTATTAAACACACTTACCAAACGTGGGTATGTTGTAGACTCACTTCCTCTCTGCTTACTTAATGTCAAAATAAAAGTCCCCCACAAGTTATTCCTTTTTTGTCTACATATTGTGCATGTGCAGGACTTTTATTTTGGCATGAGGTCAGCAGAGAGGAAGTGGGTCTACACGTTTGGAAAGTCTGTTATAATAATATGATCCTTTAAGATATTTTGTCTCAATACAATTGAAAGCAACGCTAGTGTATATAATTAGAACCGCGTTGCTGAAAGTGCAGGCAAATAAGACAGGTGTCAAATATTGTAGCTAGCTAGATACATTTGATATTGTATTGTAACTCCAAAAAAGTTCTGGGATACTGTAAAGTCCATGGAAAACAAGAGCACCTCCTCCCAGCTGCCCACTTCACTGAGGCTAGGTAACACGGTCACCACTGATAAGTCCGTGATAATCGAAAACTTCAACAAACATTTCTCAATGGCTGGCCATGCCTTCCTCCTGGCGACTCCAACCTTGGCCAACAGCCCCATCGACTCTGTCAATCACCATATTCTTATCGGCAGACTCAGTAGCCTCGGTTTTTCTAATGACTGCCTTGCCTGGTTCACCAACTACTTTGCAGACAGAGTTCAGTGTGTCAAATCGGAGGGCATGTTGTCCGGTCCTCTGGCAGTCTCTATGGGGGTACCACAGGGTTCAATTCTCGGGCCGACTCTTTTCTCTGTATACATCAATGATGTTGCTCTTACTGCGGGCGATTCCCTGATCCACCTCTATGCAGACGACACCATTCTGTATACTTCCGGCCCTTCCTTGCTCATAGCCTGTGACAAAAATGAGGGGACACGAACAACAGGTATAGGCCAATTTAAAAGTGTTCTTTATTATTAAACAAACTATTAACTTAAACTAAGAAAAAGGAATGAGGTGTGGATGTATCATAATGTAAAGTGTATGTAAAGTGCATGGATGCGTGAATATGTGTGTGTGAACATGACTGAGTGAAAACTATGCAAAACTACAAAGGAACAAACAAATCATGAGCATACCTGGAGGAGCAGAGAGGGAGCAAGCAAGGGAGAGGTGATTAGTAAGCAGTTTTATACCCTGAGCCCAGGTGGCTCCAATCACTTAACGACCCTCCTCTGCCTGCAGGAGGAACCGCCCCCTGCACTGCAGAGGAGGAGCCGTGACACCCCCCTCCTTAAAATGAGGGTCCCACCCTCAACCCAACTTCCTCCAACATATTCCAAATAATTCAAATTTCCCCAAAAACCAAATAAACAAAAAAAAAAAAACAATCCCGGCTCCTAGCAGTAGCCCCGTGTCCCCCAGCTGACTGTCCGCCCCTCAAACTCAGCAGCCTTGGTACCTGAGGAGCAATTTAAGAGGAAAGAGGCGCAGACAGCCCGTAGGGGTCAGCAGAGAAAAGATACAAGCTAGGTTAAAGGAGCACGGGACAGAGCATCAGCAATGATATTATCCTTACCACTAATGTGCCTAATATCAAGGTTGAATGGTTGCAAGAACAAAGCCCAACGCATCAGGCGCTGGTTGGGATTTTGCAGGGACCTCAGAAAAACAAGTGGGTTGTGGTCAGTGAACACAGTTAAAGGGGTCAAACCAGAACCAACATAGACCTCGAAGTGCTGTAAAGCCCAAATGAGACCTAAAGCCTCCTTTTCAATTACAGAATAGTTTTTCTGATACTTATTAAATTTTCGGGAGAAGAAACTGACTGGACACTCAACCTTGTCGTCATTCTCCTGGAGAAGCACAGCCCCAGCACCGATTTGACTGGCGTCTACCTGCAATTTGAAAGGTTTCCCAAAATTTGGTGCTGCCAACACAGGTGCCAAACACAAAAGAGTCTTAACTGCATCAAATGCCTCTTGACACTGGGTGGACCAGATAAATTCAGCCTTGGCCTTCAACAGATTGGTCAGTGGGGACACTACTACCGAAAAGTTTACAAAAAGCACGGTAGTACCCCGCCATTCCCAGGAAGCGCATCAGTTCTTTCTTTGTAGAGGGCTGTGGGAACTGCCTCACAGCCTGAACCTTGGCTTCCACGGGACAGACAAATCCCTGACCCACAACCTTGCCTAGGTATGTGACTGTAGCTTTGGCAAACTCACATTTTGCCAAATTAATAGTAAACCTGGCCCACACCAGTCTTTCAAACAGGCCTTGCACTCTCCGAACATGCTCCTCCCAGGAGTCTGAGTAGACGACCACGTCGTCCAAATACACGGCACACCCTTCCAGACCTGAGACCACCCGATTCATTAGCCTCTGGAAGGTGGCTGGAGCATTCCGCAAGGCGAAAGGCATCACTTTATAAGAGAACAAACCAGATGGAGTTATAAAGGCAGCAATCTCACAAGCTCTTTTGGTAAGGGGTACTTGCCAATATCCCTTTAAAATATCAAATTTGCTAACCCAACTTGATCAATACAGTCCTCCATCCTAGGAAGAGGGTAAAGGTCTGCTTTAGTAACATTGTTAACTTTTCTATAATCAGTGCAAGGTCTGAAAGTAGAATCAGACTTTTTGACCAATAGACAGGGTGAAGCCCAATTTGAACAACATGGCTCCGCAATACCATTGTCCAACATATACTGCACCTCTGTTTCCAGTTTCAATCTCTTCTCCTCAGACACACGATAAAATCTCTGTTTGATAGGCTTAGCATCTCCGATGTCTATATCATGTTCAATTAAGTGGGTTTGCGATGGAGAGTCAGAAAACAAAACAGGGTAGTTTCTAATAAGAGCTACCAATTCATCACGTTTCTCAGAGTCTAAATGATCTACCAAAACCCCAAGGTTTTGCAAAGTCTGAGAGTTTTTCAACCGACCTTGTAAGACCTGGTTTGGCTTACTTGTACACTGACACGTATGACAAGTTTTAATAAACTGAGATACATCCCGCTTTAAACGTGGCCAGAAAAAATTACGAAGTATACGATCATACGTTTTACGAACACCCATATGACCTGCCACATCACCATGTGAAGTTTGCAACACTTTATTTCGCAAAGTAGTAGGTACAACTATTTGAAAGACTGGTTCTCCTAGACCCTGATCATAGTGTGGAACCCATTTCCTGACCAACAGCCCATCAAGAAGAAAATAACACTGAGCACTATTCCTCACCACTGAATCAGGAACCACTTTATCAAACAGATCAGTCAAATTAGTATCGGCTTTTTGCTCAGCCATCAATGAATCTCTAGAACTAGTCAACTGTTCTGTCTGGAGTTTGACTGGCAACTCAAGACTTTCTGGCTTACTCTCAATCTTCTTACGAGAGGCTGCGCGGGTAACCGCACAAACTGGAAATACCTCAGGAGACACACAGTTCTGATCCGGAGATTCCCTTGCAGGGGACACTGAAGGTTGCTTCTTACAGATGTTTAATTTGCCATCTGCCCACACCTTACTACCTGCCAAGTCATTCCCCAAAATCATGTGGACTCCCTCTACTGGCAACTGGGGTCTAACCCCAACATCTACATCACCCTCTACCAGACCACATTTTAGGGTAACTTCATGTAAAGGACAAGAGAATGGAACTAAACCCATACCACATACCATTACACAACGGCCAGTATCAGACTCTTTAGAGAACGGCAAAACAGATTACAGAATAAAAGAATCTAAAGCTCCAGTGTCTCTTAGGATCTTGATTTTAACATTCTGGTTGCCATCTACCAGGGACACTACACCATCTGAAATAAAGGCTGAAAAATCACAGCGGGAAAACTGAGAATCAAACTCAACTAGTGGCTGAAACAGCTCACCCTGGTGGTCAGAGGCTGTAACAGGACTTGCCATCACAACAGGTTTAACTTGAACTGACTGTTTTGATTTAAGCAGAGGACAATTTTTCTTCCAATGTCCTTCAACTAAACAGTAGCGACAGGTATTAGCATTAACCGGTCCTTTAAGTCCTCCAGACTTAAACTTCTGCCCAGGCCTTTTAAAAAAATCTCCAAAAAAAGGTGACCTCCTATTCCTAGGAGTAAAGTTATTTTTATGGTACATGTCACTGTTTGACTCAAAATGGCTTTTATGTGTTAGCCTGTACTCATCTCCAAGGATGGCTGCATCACTTGGAGACTTAACTTTACATTCATTCATGTATGTAGCAACCTGGTCAGACACAGAATTTTTGAACTGTTCTAACACAATCAAATTAGACAGACCCTCAAAAGTACTAACTTCAGAAGCTGTACACCAACGATTAAATGCAGAAGTCAAATCACAAACAAACTCAGAATAGGTTTGTGAATCTAACTTTTTCCTGTAACGAAAACGTTGACGATATGCCTCTGGCACAAGCTCGTAGACCTTCAGAACTGCTGATTTAACTTTAGCATAAACTTTACTGTCAGCTACACTCAGTGCTGCAAAAGCCTCACGTGCTTTACCTGTAAGTACACATTGCAACAACATAGTCATGTCCAAATCTGACCAAGCTCTAGCTTCCGCAATACGCTCAAATAAAGTAAAGTATGTGTCTGGATCTGACTCATCAAATTTAGGCAACAAACGAAGATTCTGTGAAACATCAAACTGTGGTAGTCTTTCCGGTCTATTAGCATTTCTCAATCGCTCTATCTCTAATTGCATTTGCAACAGTTCCCTCTGCTGCTCAAAAGTTAATGAAGGGCTAGACTGAAAACTTGCACCCTCACTACTAGCAGACTGACCGCCAAAAACACCCATTTCCCTAAGACCCTGCTTTAAGCTAGTTTTAACAGTCTCTTTAATTTTTTTATCAACAATCTCAATCTGATAATGTTCAGCAATTTCAATTAACTGCTCCTTAGTACACAACTCTAAGGCTACCTCTGAAGGAGCTTGAACAAAACTACACAAAATGGAAGACATTTTCCTTAACCAATACAACTATTACAAATGCTCCAAAAAAAACACAACTCACCTGCTGTCAGTCTGGGTTCAAGGACAGGAGCCACACCCCACTATCCTCCAAAAACTACTAACTAACTGGCCCTGGTCTTCGTGCAGTCACATGTGGTGGGGTTTTATGCACACAAAACCAGTGGAGTGGAAAAGACAACCAGAAACTGGCAGCCCTCCCATAACCACGGAGGTGCTCCCGAGCCGATGTAGGGGAAAAGGGAAAGGGATGCTCTACCCACGTTCACTGCCACCTAAAACAAAAACACCACAAGCCTCCTATGGACACTTGCTGATATGCCTGAACAGGAGAGGACTCCCACCTGAACAAAACCCAGAAAAACCCAGAGTGAATTGCTTAGCTACCAAGCTAACTGAACCAAAAGAACACATGGCTCTCAACACTCTCTTCAACAAAATTGGCCCAACCAAAACATCCCCTCAAACAAATTTTTTTTTGGCAATCTGAACTAAACTAACCCAAGTTAACTACTATCCCGGACGAGTCCCCACTTGTCACAAGCCGGCTCATAGCCTGTGACAAAAATGAGGGGACACGAACAACAGGTATAGGCCAATTTAAAAGTATTCTTTATTATTAAACAAACTATTAACTTAAACTAAGAAAAAGGAATGAAGTGTGGATGTATCATAATGTAAGGTGTATGTAAAGTGCATGGATGCGTGAATATGTGTGTGTGAACATGACTGAGTGAAAACTATGCAAAACTACAAAGGAACAAACAAATCATGAGCATACCTGGAGGAGCAGAGAGGGAGCAAGCAAGGGAGAGGTGATTAGTAAGCAGTTTTATACCCTGAGCCCAGGTGGCTCCAATCACTTAACGACCCTCCTCTGCCTGCAGGAGGAACCGCCCCCTGCACTGCAGAGGAGGAGCCGTGACACTTGGACACTGTGCTATCTAACCTCCAAACGAGCTTCAATGCCATACAACACTCCTTCCGTGGCCTCCAACTGCTCTTAAACGCTAGTAAAACCAAATGCATGCTTTTCAACCGTTCGCTGCCTGCACCCGCACGCCCGACTAGCATCACCACCCTGGACGGTTCCGACCTAGAATATGTGGACATCTATAAGTACCTAGGTGTCTGGCTAGACTGCAAACTCTCCTTCCAGACTCATATCAAACATCTCCATTCCAAAATCAAATCTAGAGTCGGCTTTCTATTCCGCAACAAAGCCTCCTTCACTCACGCCGCCAAACTTACCCTAGTAAAACTGACTATCCTACCGATCCTCGGCTTCGGCGATGTCATCTACAAAATAGCTTCCAATACTCTACTCAGCAAACTAGATACAGTTTATCACAGTGCCATCCGTTTTGTTACTAAAGCACCTTATACGACCCACCACTGCGACCTGTATGCCCTAGTCGGCTGGCCCTCGCTACATGTTCGTCGTCAGACCCACTTGCTCCAGGTCATCTACAAGGCTATGCTAGGTAAAGTGCCGCCTTATCTCAGTTTACTGGTCACGATGGCTACACCCACCCGTAGCACGCGCTCCAGCAGGTGTATCTCACTGATCATCCCTAAAGCCAAAACCTCATTTGGACGCCTTTCCTTCCAGTTCTCTGCTGCCTGCGACTGGAACGAATTGCAAAAATCTCTGAAGTTGGAGACTTTTATCTCCGTCAACAACTTTAAAAATCTGCTATCCGAGCAGCTAACCGATCGCTGCAGCTGTACATAGTCCATCTGTAAACTACCCACCCAATTTACCTACCTCACCCCCCATACTGCTTTTATTTATTTACTTTTCTGCTCTTTTGCACACCAGTATCTCTTCTTGCACATGATCATCTGATGATTTATCACTCCAGTGTTAATCTGCTAAATTGTAATTACTCGATTTATTGCCTACCTCATGCCTTTTGCACACATTGTATATAGATTCTCTTTTTTTCTACCATGTTATTGACTTGTTTATTGTTTACTCCATGTGTAACTCTGTGTTGTTGTCTGTTCACACTGCTATGCTTTATCTTGGCCAGGTCGCAGTTGCAAATGAGAACTTGTTCTCAACTAGCCTACCTGGTTAAATAAAGGTGAAATAAAAAATAAAATAAAAAATTGTGATCACCTTGAGAATGTGTCCACCTATTATACTTTTTTCTAAACCAAAACTTGGCACGGCATAGGTCCTTGTCCACCTTCATGGCCTATGGCTATGTTATCCACCCCCTTATAATTAGCAGTAATGACTTTAGAACAATTACATTTATTAGTTTTTAACTGTGAAACATCTATACAGAGAGGTTTCAAACCTCCAATCCTCCAATTTAACCTATTTGATCATAGCGAACTCCAGTAACCACAATTCCTGCTACTGTTTACATCCCATCCGTGACGTCATTCAAGAAGCGACAAGATAACCGCTGACAACCTTTTAACTGAAGACAGATTTATAATTATGGCTTTCATTTGAGTTTTGTTCTCAATAAATAATTTTGCGCGATATTGATTGCTCGATGATATGCTTGTGAATGCTCTTCTTGCGATTGGAGACCAGCAATAACGTGTTATTTCAAATTTCGCGCTGTACAGACCGCCAGACGATAGGCTGGTATTCAGGCTAGCCGGCTAGCTAATCAACAGCGAATTAGTTACCACTGCTAACTCGCTAGCTAGCTAGATCCAAACGTATCATATCCTCAATTCTGCTCATCAAAAAAAAATGCAAACGACCGACATTGGAAACAAGGAGGAGGGAAAAGTATGGCATCGAAAACCAACACCAAGTAATACTGGGTAGGTCGTTTCAAAGGATAACGTTAGCTCATAACCCACTTGTTGAGTCTCCATCACCTTGTGATAGTGAAGCCTGGCTGTTGAGTGTTGTTGATCGTAAACGAGAGGGGAATGTTATTGTCTGTTTCTGCATATCTTGAATAGAAGCTGTGCTTTGCATTCTTGTCTGACAGCTAGACGTGCATCTTGTATGTAGACCATAATAACAGTTTTTGCTTTAACAGCGTCATGGTCACAGTGATTCGCAGTGCAGCTGCCTACCAGTCCAAAACAGTCCGCTTCCTTCATGTGACCTTCGACACTACAGGGGACTCTTTCCTGGCTGGAGACCACCATGGGAATATTTATGTCTTAGACATCACCAGAAACAGGTGCAGTATGTCACACTGTCAACACCACAATATTGCATTGCAATACTCTTCCTGGTGCAGGCGGTGCTCATACCTGTTCTGTCTCTCTCCAGGTTTAGACTTGTTCAGAAAACCGGTCAAGCATGCACTGCCTTGGCATTCAACTTGCGCAGAACAACGGAATTCTTGGTTGCTCTTGCAGACTACTCCATCAAGTGCTTTGACAAAGGTATGACTCCTTACATTGCTGCTTAATTGTTTTCCAAAAGGTTAGGAACTGATTAGCTGATTGAGGAGGGTAAAGTCATCTTCTGTGGTGTATTGGCCTGTATACACAAACTTCCAGTACGTTGAAAGACCAATGATTCCATCAGATAATGGAGTTTTTGCTGGGTGTTTGCCAATTGGAACAAAAAACTGATTGATTAATTGTTTGATTCTGTCAGATACGAAGCAGCTGGTGAGCTGGATGCGGGGTCACGAGGGGGCGGTATCCTCCGTGTCGGTCCATGGCTCTGGCCGCTACGCCATCAGTACGTCAGCTGACACGGCTCAGCTCTGGGACCTGGACACCTTCCAGAGGAAGAGGAAACTCAATGTCCGTCAGTCTGTCGGCATACAGAGGGTTAGATCATTTACAGAACTGAATCATTTCATTTTTCAGATTTGACAATACAATGAATACATAATGGCAAAATTCACACAGTGCCTTTTTATTTTACATTTTGTAGAACTCTAAACAATTTTCTGAATTTCTGAAAATTCATTTTAACTGTGTGTTATTTTTTTCTAGGTGTTCTTTCTTCCTCTGAGTAACACCATCCTCAGCTGTTTCAACGATGACTCCATCTTTGCCTGGGAGAGTGACACGTTGTTTTGCAAATACCAGCTGCCTGTTCCTGATGAGGGACCCAGGATACACTACAAGGCATTTTCTGTCACACGGTGTGTGTGTGTTTTTGAAAGGTTGAGTGGAAGTGGAAGTCTAATATACAAAAGTGTGTCTGTCTGTGGAGCTATGACTATCAGATAAGCCGCGAACAACAAAGCAGATGTTCAGTACCAGTGATGTCCTCCTAAAACCATCTGTGTTCTCTTCACAGTGATGGGAAGATTCTGGCTGCAGGGGGCAGATCCAACCTTCTCCATCTGTGGTGTCTGGACACCAGGCAGCTGCTTAGAGTGGTCCAGATGCCTCCCAAGGTTCGCACTGTCAGACAGCTTGAGTTCCTACCAGACAGCTTCGATGGTGGGGCCAGCCAGGTATGTATTCATTCATTCTATTTATTCATCCTTTAACCAAGGAAGTCACGTTGAGTTTTACATCACTTTTTTTACATCACAAGTGAACACTTGCCAAGAAAGCAGCCAATGTACAGCCAATGCTATCTGATACTGATGTATTTTGGAGAACATGCTTTATTTGTCTCGGTGGTTGGAAAATGAGAACATTTAGTTTTTGTTCTTCAGACTCTTGGGGTGCTGAGTCAGGATGGTGTGATGCGTTTCATCAACATCCAGACCTGCAAGCTGCTCTTCAACATCGGATCCCATGATGACGCCATCACCTCAGCCACCGTCAGTCCCAACGGACGCCATATTGTCACGATAATGGACAACGGCAGCCTAAACATCTACAGTGTTCAGTGTCTGACTCAGGACTACAACAAGGTAGCAATCATCAGAATGATTAGAAAGGCCGTTCATCTGACACGTGTCCTTGAATTTTGCTAAATGACCCAGGCAGCTTCGTTTCATCTGTGTAGTTTTTAGATTAGCACACATCAGTCATGTTTCTGCCCTCCCCTGAGCCACTCGTCATCCTCTTCTAGCCTCCTCCGTCCCTGGTCAAAGTGGTGTCTGGTGGAGAGTGTTCGGCTCTGACAATGAAGGTGAAGTCAGAAGCGGTCCAGCGGCCGGCCAAAAACTCTGGTCGACGGGTCAAGACCAAAGTCCTGAGGCCTCCAGCTGTGTCCATGACAGAGGATAAAGAGGTACATATGTAGGATATTCATTGGATCACTCTTTTGTTGCACAACAGGAAATGCAAACTTTTATTCAAGGTTTTAAAAGACTTCTAAAGTTTGTAATTTCCCCTCAAATGTCAGATTTTGACCCCTACAAAAAATGTCCATTAATTATAATCAATATTATAATTCACATTTCCTGTTGCTCCAGGATTATTTTCCCTCTGTAGCAAACTGTCTCAAATTAAGAGCCTACACCTGTAGAGCATGCAGAAACACATGGCAGACAGAAGCATAGATACTTGTGGTATAATCTCATAGTGACCGTATAATAGCATGACCTTTATTTAGTTCTCTGGTCTGGAGCCAAGCTGTCTGATGATTTTACCATTGGTTTTCCTCATCCACATTTTGAATGATGTTCTTTTGAATCAAGTGAGGCATTCAACTGATTTGTGGCTTTTCTTTTTCAGAATGAACTGCCTGACGGTCTAAACAAGAAGAGACTTGTGGCGTTACTGAAGGCATTTGGAGAATATCCAGCTAAATACAGGTAACTAACTACAAATCAGGAATCGGGGCCAAGGTGTCACAGTTTTAACGAGGGGCAGCAACATACAAATGTGCTCCTTATACACTACAGTAAATGGTGCTCATTTATACACGACAGTAAACGGTGCTCCTTTAGGCACTACAGTAAACGGGGCTCCTTTAGACACTACAGTAAACGGTGCTCTTTTAGACACGACAGTAAACGGTGCTCCTTTAGACACTACAGTAAACGGTGCTCCTTTAGACACTACAGTAAACGGTGCTCCGTTAGACACTACAGTAAACGGTGCTCCTTTAGACACTACAGTAAACGGTGCTCCTTTAGACACTACAGTAAACGGTGCTCCTTTAGGCACTACAGTAAACGGTGCTCCTTTAGACACCACAGTAAACGGTGCTCCTTTAGACACTACAGTAAACGGTGCTCCTTTAGACACTACAGTAAACGGTGCTCCTTTAGACACTACAGTAAACGGTGCTCCTTTAGACACTACAGTAAACGGTGCTCCTTTAGACACTACAGTAAACGGTGCTCTTTTAGACACTACAGTAAACCGTTTCCATTATGATGATCATGTGTTTATTTCTCAGGATGTTTGTGTGGAGGTCCCTCCTCCATCTGCCAGAGAACCACGCAGCCTTCAGCAGTCTGACCGATAAAGGCCTGCACTCTGCCTACCTCAGCATCCAGGAGCGATACCCCATCAAGAGCCACAAACTGCAGCGGGGACTTCAAAGGTATACTTACCTGGCTGGCACTATGGGCCTGCTGTCATGTTGGCCTGGCATGGGCACGCTCAGATGATCTGGGATTATTAATAGTAGGAGCTAATGGTTCTTCCATTTTTATCAAAACGTCCTTGATGATTAATTATTGTGATGGGTATATCTGAGTGCTACCATTCCCATGAATCATGATGGGTATATCTGACAGTGCTGTCATTTCCATGAATCATGATGGGTATATCTGACAGTGCTGTCATTTCCATGAATCATGATGGGTATATCTGACAGTGCTGTCATTTCCATGAATCATGATGGGTATATCTGACAGTGCTGTCATTTCCATGAATCATGCTGGGTATATCTGACAGTGCTGTCATTTCCATGAATCATGCTGGGTATATCTGACAGTGCTGTCATTTCCATGAATCATGATGGGTATATCTGACAGTGCTATCATTTCCATGAATCATGATGGGTATATCTGACAGTGCTGTCATTTCCATGAATCATGATGGGTATATCTGACAGTGCTGTCATTTCTGTGAATCATGATGGGTATATCTGACAGTGCTGTCATTTCCATCTCTTGTCTGCCTACAGAGTGTTGTCTGCACTAGCCCACTGGGCGGCCATCTTTGGAGAGACAGACTACCTCCCTCTGGTGGCGTTTCCCTTCGTCAAGCTCTTCCAGAATAACCCACTGCTCTGTTTTGAAGTGGTCGCCACCACTATAGGTACTGTACACACAGTACTAGAAACTGAATCATGTTTCACTTGTCCTTTCATGTCGGCCCTGTTTGCTAACTTAGAGTTGCTGAATATTTGTCACTTTTTCAGTTTGCTTTTTCGTGTACATTGTTTATGTAACTTTGTTGTTGCACTTTGGTTGTAAAATAGGGTATTGACAGTTTTGTTTGTCCTTTGCAGTGAACTGGTGCCAGCACTGGTTTGAATACTTCCCCAACCCTCCTCTCAACGTACTGAGCATGGCAGAGAATGTTCTGGCTCACCATGACAAGGAACTGCTGCAGCACCTCATCGACTGTGGAGTCACCTCTCAGGTGAGACGACCAGGAGATCTCTTTTTAAACTCTCCTTACAACTGTATTATAATCACACTAGTATTGTATGGTTGGGTTTTTTATCTGCTCCCACAAACAAGTGTTCAGTGATACATTTCCACTCGCTGTGAGAGACTCTGTTCTCTGAGATGTCGACCAGAGAAAAGTGTCTGAAACTCTTTAATAACCTCTCTCTCTCTCTCTCTCTCTCTCTCTCCTCCAGCTGTATGTGTGGCCCCTGTGAGAGACTCTGTTCTCTGAGATGTCGACCAGAGAAAAGTGTCTGAAACTCTGTAATAACCTCTCTCTCTCTCTCCTCCAGCTGTATGTGTGGCCCCTGTTAGAGACTCTGTTCTCTGAGGTGCTGACCAGAGATGAGTGGCTCAAACTGTTTGACAACGTCTTCTCTAACCATCCTGCCTTCTTATTGGTATCTGTGGTCTCCTATGTCACCTGCTGCCGCGCTCCACTACTGCTCTGCAGCCACAAAGAGGACTTTGAGGTAAGATGTTTTATGTAAACCATGAGAAGATGAGGTAAGATGTTTTATATAAACCATGGGAAGATGAGGTAAGATGTTTTATATAAACCATGGGAAGATGAGGTAAGATGTTTTATATAAACCATGGGAAGATGAGGTAAGATGTTTTATATAAACCATGGGAAGGTTTACGGTAAGATGTTTTATATAAACCATGGGAAGATGAGGTAAGATGTTTTATATAAACCATGGGAAGATGAGGTAAGATGTTTTATATAAACCATGGGAAGGTTTACGGTAAGATGTTTTATATAAACCATGGGAAGGTTTACAGTAAGATGTTTTATATAAACCATGGGAAGATGAGGTAAGATGTTTTATATAAACCATGGGAAGGTTTACAGTAAGATGTTTTATATAAACCATGGGAAGGTTTACGGTAAGATGTTTTATATAAACCATGGGAAGGTTTACGGTAAGATGTTTTATATAAACCATGGGAAGGTTTACGGTAAGATGTTTTATATAAACCATGGGAAGGTTTACGGTAAGATGTTTTATATAAACCATGGGAAGGTTTACGGTAAGATGTTTTATATAAACCATGGGAAGATGAGGTAAGATGTTTTATATAAACCATGGGAAGAGGAGGTAAGATGTTTTATATAAACCATGGGAAGGTTTACGGTAAGATGTTTTATATAAACCATGGGAAGGTTTACAGTAAGATGTTTTATATAAACCATGGGAAGATGAGGTAAGATGTTTTATATAAACCATGGGAAGATGAGGTAAGATGTTTTATATAAACCATGGGAAGGTTTACGGTAAGATGTTTTATATAAACCATGGGAAGATGAGGTAAGATGTTTTATATAAACCATGGGAAGATGAGGTAAGATGTTTTATATAAACCATGGGAAGATGAGGTAAGATGTTTTATATAAACCATGGGAAGATGAGGTAAGATGTTTTATATAAACCATGGGAAGATGAGGTAAGATGGTTTATATAAACCATGGGAAGATGAGGTAAGATGGTTTATATAAACAATGGGAAGATGAGGTAAGATGGTTTATATAAACCATGGGAAGATGAGGTAAGATGTTTTATATAAACCATGGGAAGGTTTACGGTAAGATGTTTTATATAAACCATGAGAAGGTTTACGGTAAGATGTTTTATATAAACCATGGGAAGGTTTACGGTAAGATGTTTTATATAAACCATGGGAAGGTTTACGGTAAGATGTTTTATATAAACCATGGGAAGATGAGGTAAGATGTTTTATATAAACCATGGGAAGGTTTACGGTAAGATGTTTTATATAAACCATGGGAAGATGAGGTAAGATGTTTTATATAAACCGTGGGAAGGTTTACGGTAAGATGTTTTATATAAACCATGAGAAGGTTTACGGTAAGATGTTTTATATAAACCATGAGAAGGTTTACGGTAAGATGTTTTATATAAACCATGAGAAGGTTTACGGTAAGATGTTTTATATAAACCATGGGAAGGTTTACGGTAAGATGTTTTATATAAACCATGAGAAGGTTTACGGTAAGATGTTTTATATAAACCATGGGAAGGTTTACGGTAAGATGTTTTATATAAACCATGGGAAGATGAGGTAAGATGTTTTATATAAACCATGGGAAGGTTTACGGTAAGATGTTTTATATAAACCATGTGAAGATGAGGTAAGATGTTTTATATAAACCATGGGAAGGTTTACGGTAAGATGTTTTATATAAACCATGGGAAGATGAGGTAAGATGTTTTATATAAACCATGGGAAGGTTTACGGTAAGATGTTTTATATAAACCATGTGAAGATGAGGTAAGATGTTTTATATAAACCATGGGAAGATGAGGTAAGATGTTTTATATAAACCATGGGAAGGTTTACGGTAAGATGTTTTATATAAACCATGGGAAGGTTTACGGTAAGATGTTTTATATAAACCATGGGAAGGTTTACGGTAAGATGTTTTATATAAACCATGGGAAGATGAGGTAAGATGTTTTATATAAACCATGGGAAGGTTTACGGTAAGATGTTTTATATAAACCATGGGAAGGTTTACGGTAAGATGTTTTATATAAACCATGGGAAGATGAGGTAAGATGTTTTATATAAACCATGGGAAGATGAGGTAAGATGTTTTATATAAACAATGGGAAGATGAGGTAAGATGTTTTATATAAACCATAGGAAGATGAGGTAAGATGTTTTATATAAACCATGGGAAGATGAGGTAAGATGGTTTATATAAACCATGGGAAGATGAGGTAAGATGGTTTATATAAACCATGGGAAGGTTTACGGTAAGATGTTTTATATAAACCATGGGAAGGTTTACGGTAAGATGTTTTATATAAACCATGGGAAGATGAGGTAAGATGTTTTATATAAACCATGGGAAGATGAGGTAAGATGTTTTATATAAACCATGGGAAGGTTTACGGTAAGATGTTTTATATAAACCATGGGAAGATGAGGTAAGATGTTTTATATAAACCATGGGAAGATGAGGTAAGATGTTTTATATAAACCATGGGAAGGTTTACAGTAAGATGTTTTATATAAACCATGGGAAGGTTTACAGTAAGATGTTTTATATAAACCATGGGAAGATGAGGTAAGATGTTTTATATAAACCATGGGAAGGTTTACGGTAAGATGTTTTATATAAACCATGGGAAGATGAGGTAAGATGTTTTATATAAACCATGGGAAGATGAGGTAAGATGTTTTATATAAACAATGGGAAGATGAGGTAAGATGTTTTATATAAACAATGGGAAGATGAGGTAAGATGTTTTATATAAACAATGGGAAGATGAGGTAAGATGTTTTATATAAACCATGAGAAGATGAGGTAAGATGTTTTATATAAACCATGAGAAGGTTTACGGTAAGATGTTTTATATAAACCATGAGAAGATGAGGTAAGATGTTTTATATAAACCATGGGAAGATGAGGTAAGATGTTTTATATAAACCATGGGAAGATGAGGTAAGATGTTTTATATAAACCATGGGAAGATGAGGTAAGATGTTTTATATAAACAATGGGAAGATGAGGTAAGATGGTTTATATAAACCATGGGAAGGTTTACGGTAAGATGTTTTATATAAACCATGGGAAGGTTTACGGTAAGATGTTTTATATAAACCATGGGAAGGTTTACGGTAAGATGTTTTATATAAACCATGGGAAGGTTTACGGTAAGATGTTTTATATAAACCATGGGAAGATGAGGTAAGATGTTTTATATAAACCATGGGAAGATGAGGTAAGATGTTTTATATAAACCATGGGAAGATGAGGTAAGATGTTTTATATAAACCATGGGAAGGTTTACAGTAAGATGTTTTATATAAACCATGGGAAGATGAGGTAAGATGTTTTATATAAACCATGGGAAGATGAGGTAAGATGTTTTATATAAACCATGGGAAGATGAGGTAAGATGTTTTATATAAACCATGGGAAGGTTTACGGTAAGATGTTTTATATAAACCATGGGAAGGTTTACAGTAAGATGTTTTATATAAACCATGGGAAGGTTTACGGTAAGATGTTTTATATAAACCATGGGAAGGTTTACAGTAAGATGTTTTATATAAACCATGGGAAGATGAGGTAAGATGTTTTATATAAACCATGGGAAGGTTTACGGTAAGATGTTTTATATAAACCATGGGAAGATGAGGTAAGATGTTTTATATAAACCATGGGAAGATGAGGTAAGATGTTTTATATAAACCATGGGAAGATGAGGTAAGATGTTTTATATAAACCATGGGAAGGTTTACGGTAAGATGTTTTATATAAACCATGGGAAGGTTTACAGTAAGATGTTTTATATAAACCATGGGAAGATGAGGTAAGATGTTTTATATAAACCATGGGAAGATGAGGTAAGATGTTTTATATAAACCATGGGAAGATGAGGTAAGATGTTTTATATAAACCATGGGAAGATGAGGTAAGATGTTTTATATAAACAATGGGAAGATGAGGTAAGATGTTTTATATAAACCATGAGAAGGGACACTCATTGGTTAGGCCCTTTATATGACTTCATGTTATGACTATATGCCACTATGTATGTTGTCATGACTACTGCGACAGTCTCCGAATTGTATATTAAGGATGAATATTGAAGAACTGAGCATTATGTGCATCATTTTAACATTGTTACTCTAGTCTAATTTATTAGTTGTTCACAGCAAAGCTGCATTTTTATAAAAAAATTCTTGACATGGTCAAATATCTCAAGCATAGATTGGTAACTTCTTTTTCTTCAAATTTGGCACACAGAAACTACAGGACTGACTTGATCAAAAAGAATGGTACTGATTGACCTATAGGTGGCGAAGTTATAAGCAGTTATAAATCCTCATATCCGTCACCCCGTATGACCTACAGCAGGGGTCTTCAACCTTTTCTTGGCCAGGGACCCCTTCCCACGGACCACTTCCCAGGGACCCCTTCCCATGGACCCCATGTCATCAGAGACATTACCATGATGAAACATTGATATCTTAAAAAATATATATATAGGAAACTATTACCCAGGTGTCCTTTCTGCCATCCTATGAACCCTGTTCATTGCTGCTTGCAGCTACAGTATATTTACCTTCTTCTTCATAAAGGGAAAATGCACACTTAATTCTTGCCCTGCCTCCCTCCCTTTCTCTCCCTCCCAGTATTTCTTCCATCACCGTAACAACCTGGACGTCAGCTCCGTGATAAAGGAGACATACAGGCTGATGGAGAGCACCCCAGCAGACATCCACCCCAGGAACATGCTGGATGACTTTCAGCCTCTGACCAGGGGACAGTACCCTGTCTTCAACAAGTACCCCACCTACATAGTGGAGTACCAGTCTCAGGAGAGAGAGAGGATACGCCAGCAGGAGGTGGACTACCTCAGAGAGAGGTCAGATTGTATCATTGGCATCTTATCCTTTCTGTGGCATTCTAGAACACTGGCAAAGACAATAAGGTTCACACCAAGTCAACTCCTAATATCTTATCTCTGTTCTTCTTGCAGTAGCAGAGGAAAGAGCTTGACACTGATGTTTTTTACTCAAAGCCTTCTTCAGTATTTGTGTCAAAGAACCGTGTTAGATGTGTGTGTGTGTGTGTGTGTCTGTCTAGGCAGGCGGTGCAGGAGCTGCGTGCGGAGGCGGTTCAGAGGCAGGCTGAGGACGAGGCGTGGTACACCCAGCAGGAGTTACTGCAGCAGGCTGAGGAGAAACGCAGGGACATCCTACAGCAGGAGGAGAGCAAGCTGGCTGAACAGAGAACCAGGTCAGAGATCAGACACACATACAGTCATCTATGTATGCCAATTTATTACTACATCAATCATTCACGGCAGGCAAGTAGCCTAGTGGTTAGAGTGTAGGGGCAGGCAGGTAGCCTAGTGGTTAGAGTGTAGGGGCAGGCAGGTAGCCTAGTGGTTAGAGTGTAGGGGCAGGCAGGTAGCCTAGTGGTTAGAGTGTAGGGGCAGGCAGGTCAGTCTCTCTGACAGTCTGTAATGTGTCCCCAGGTCAGTCTCTCTGACAGTCTGTAATGTGTCCCCAGGTTAGTCTCTCTGACAGTCTGTAATGTGTCTCCAGGTTAGTCTCTCTGACAGTCTGTAATGTGTCCCCAGGTCAGTCTCTCTGACAGACTGTGTCCCCAGGTTAGTCTCTCTGACAGTCTGTAATGTGTCCCCAGGTTAGTCTCTCTGACAGTCTGTAATGTGTCCCCAGGTTAGTCTCTCTGACAGTCTGTAATGTGTCCCCAGGTTAGTCTCTCTGACAGTCTAATGTGTCCCCAGGTCAGTCTCTCTGACAGTCTGTAATCTGTCCCCAGGTTAGTCTCCCTGACAGTCTGTAATCTGTCCCCGGGTTAGTCTCCCTGACAGTCTGTAATCTCTCCCCAGGTCAGTCTCTCTGACAGTCTGTAATGTGTCCCCAGGTTAGTCTCTCTGACAGTCTGTAATGTGTCCCCAGGTCAGTCTGTAATGTGTCCCCAGGTTAGTCTCTCTGACAGTCTAATGTGTCCCCAGGTCAGTCTCTCTGACAGTCTGTAATCTGTCCCCAGGTTAGTCTCCCTGACAGTCTGTAATCTGTCCCCAGGTCAGTCTCTCTGACAGTCTGTAATCTGTCCCCAGGTTAGTCTCCCTGACAGTCTGTAATCTGTCCCCAGGTTAGTCTCCCTGACAGTCTGTAATCTGTCCCCAGGTTAGTCTCCCTGACAGTCTGTAATGTGTCCCCAGGTTAGTCTCTGACAGTCTGTAATGTGTCCCCAGGTTAGTCTCTCTGACAGACTATGTCCCCAGGTTAGTCTCTCTGACAGTCTGTAATGTTAGTCTCTCTGACAGTCTGTAATGTGTCTCCAGGTTAGTCTCTGACAGTCTGTAATGTGTCCCCAGGTCAGTCTCTCTGACAGTCTGTAATGTGTCTCCAGGTTAGTCTCTCTGACAGTCTGTAATGTGTCCCCAGGTCAGTCTCTCTGACAGTCTGTAATGTGTCTCCAGGTTAGTCTCTCTGACAGTCTGTAATGTGTCCCCAGGTTAGTCTCTCTGACAGTCTGTAATGTGTCCCCAGGTCAGTCTGTAATGTGTCCCCAGGTTAGTCTCTCTGACAGTCTAATGTGTCCCCAGGTCAGTCTCTCTGACAGTCTGTAATCTGTCCCCGGGTTAGTCTCCCTGACAGTCTGTAATCTGTCCCCAGGTCAGTCTCTCTGACAGTCTGTAATCTGTCCCCAGGTTAGTCTCCCTGACAGTCTGTAATCTGTCCCCAGGTTAGTCTCCCTGACAGTCTGTAATCTGTCCCCAGGTTAGTCTCCCTAGTCTCCCTGACAGTCTGTAATGTGTCCCCAGGTTAGTCTCTGACAGTCTGTAATGTGTCCCCAGGTTAGTCTCTCTGACAGATTGTAATGCTTCCCCAGGTTAGTCTCTCTGACAGTCTGTAATGTGTCTCCAGGTCAGTCTCTCTGACAGACTGTGTCCCCAGGTTAGTCTCTCTGACAGTCTGTAATGTTAGTCTCTCTGACAGTCTGTAATGTGTCTCCAGGTTAGTCTCTGACAGTCTGTAATGTGTCCCCAGGTCAGTCTCTCTGACAGTCTGTAATGTGTCTCCAGGTTAGTCTCTCTGACAGTCTGTAATGTGTCCCCAGGTTAGTCTCTCTGACAGTCTGTAATGTGTCTCCAGGTCAGTCTCTCTGACAGTCTGTATTGTGTCCCCAGGTTAGTCTCTCTGACAGTCTGTAATGTGTCTCCAGGTCAGTCTCTCTGACAGTCTGTAATGTGTCTCCAGGTTAACAGCTATGAAGCGTGAGTTGAAGGTGAAGGACCTCCAGCTGATGGATGCTGCCAGGAGACGCTTCCTGAAACAGCAGCAGGACCAGAGACTGACTGAACTACACAGACTGGACCAGCAGATACAGAGGAAGGTCTGTTTTCACTCACCGCCCTGTATTTAATATTGAAAGAAGAGATTCATTCTTTCAACCATCCTTTTATTTTGTGTGTAATGTGATGGGGTGTCTATACGTACTTTACTGTCTATAATGGGGTGTCTATATGTACTTTACTGTATATAATGGGGTGTCTATATGTCCTCTACTGTATATAATGGGGTGTCTATATGTACTATACTGTATATAATGGGGTGTCTATATGTCCTCTACTGTATATAATGGGGTGTCTATGTACTCTACTGTATATAATGGGGTGTCTATGTACTTTACTGTATATAATGAGGTGTCTATATGTACTTTACTGTATATAATGAGGTGTCTATATGTAATCTACTGTATATAATGGGGTGTCTATGTACTTTACTGTCTATAATGAGGTGTCTATGTACTTTACTGTCTATAATGGGGTGTCTATGTACTCTACTGTATATAATGGGGTGTCTATATGTACTCTACTGTATATAATGGGGTGTCTATATGTACTCTACTGTATATAATGGGGTGTCTATATGTACTCTACTGTGTATATAATGGGGTGTCTATATGTACTCTACTGTATATAATGGGGTGTCTATATGTACTCTACTGTGTATATAATGGGGTGTCTATATGTACTCTACTGTGTATATAATGGGGTGTCTATGTACTCTACTGTATGTTGTGTTTGTTGGGGTCAGATGAACACCAGAGACCAGGAGACTGCAGCAGCAGTACAGGATATACAAGTCAGACAGATGGAGCTGGAAGCACAGAGACGGCTGTTTGAACAGGTCAGTGACTGTCCTCATCACAGCAACAATGTGCAGAGACCCTGAGACAAACACTATCTTGTCATTCACATTATATTCCTTGCAGCATAAAGTTAAGACACCACACGTAATTTAACATAGTCCATTTTAACGCTGTCCAGCTCCAATATGGCTTGGTCTTCATTCACCAGACCATGATGTCATCCTTGTTGTTGTAGCAACTGGCCAAGGAGCAGGTGCGTGTGACTCAGGAGGTCAGAGCAGAGGTGGATACCAGGAGACACAGGTCAGAGGTCGAGGAGGCTACCTTCCAACACCTCCTTAACAACGACACTGACGTCAGCCTGGGAACCAAGAAGGTGAGCATTCATCTGCTGTATACTTCCAGAGACTGAAATATAGGGGGTTATTAAACAGTGACTGGAGAGAGAGAGAGACTGACCTCCTCCCCGTCTCAGGTTCTAGACTGAAATATAGGGGTTATTAAACAATGACTGGAGAGAGAGAGACTGACCTACCCGTCTCAGGTTCTAGACTGAAATATAGGGGGTTATTAAACAATGATTGGAGAGAGAGAGACTGACCTCCTCCCTGTCTCAGGTTCTAGACTGAAATATAGGGGGTTATTAAACAATGATTGGAGAGAGAGAGACTGACCTCCTCCCCGTCTCAGGTTCTAGACTGAAATATAGGGGGTTATTAAACAATGACTGGAGAGAGAGAGAGAGAGAGAGACTGACCTCCTCCCCGTCTCAGGTTCTAGACTGAAATATAGGGGGTTATTAAACAATGACTGGAGAGAGAGAGACTGACCTCCCCATCTCAGGTTCTAGACTGAAATATAGGGGATATTAAACAATGACTGGAGAGAGAGAGACTGACCTCCCCGTCTCAGGTTCTAGACTGAAATATAGGGGATATTAAACAATGACTGGAGAGAGAGAGAGAGACTGACCTCCCCGTCTCAGGTTCTAGACTGAAATATAGGGGGTTATTAAACAATGACTGGGGAGAGAGAGACTGACCTCCCCGTCTCAGGTTCTAGACTGAAATATAGGGGATATTAAACAATGATTGGAGAGAGAGAGACTGACCTCCCCGTCTCAGGTTCTAGACTGAAATATAGGGGATATTAAACAATGACTGGAGAGAGAGAGACTGACCTCCCCGTCTCAGGTTCTAGACTGAAATATAGGGGATATTAAACAATGACTGGAGAGAGAGAGACTGACCTCCTCCCCGTCTCAGGTTCTAGACTGAAATATAGGGGGTTATTAAACAATGACTGGGGAGAGAGAGACTGACCTCCTCCCTGTCTCAGGTTCTAGACTGAAATATAGGGGGTTATTAAACAATGACTGAGGGAGAGAGAGACTGACCTCCTCCCAGTCTCAGGTTCTAGACTGAAATATAGGGGGTTATTAAACAATGATTGGAGAGAGAGAGACTGACCTCCTCCCCGTCTCAGGTTCTAGACTGAAATATAGGGGGTTATTAAACAATGATTGGAGAGAGAGAGACTGACCTCCTCCCCATCTCAGGTTCTAGACTGAAATATAGGGGGTTATTAAACAATGATTGGAGAGAGAGAGACTGACCTCCCCGTCTCAGGTTCTAGACTGAAATATAGGGGGTTATTAAACAATGATTGGAGAGAGAGAGACTGACCTCCTCCCCGTCTCAGGTTCTAGACTGAAATATAGGGGATATTAAACAATGACTGGAGAGAGAGAGAGACTGACCTCCCCGTCTCAGGTTCTAGACTGAAATATAGGGGGTTATTAAACAATGACTGGGGAGAGAGAGACTGACCTCCTCCCAGTCTCAGGTTCTAGACTGAAATATAGGGGATATTAAACAATGATTGGAGAGAGAGAGACTGACCTCCCCGTCTCAGGTTCTAGACTGAAATATAGGGGGTTATTAAACAATGACTGGGGAGAGAGAGACTGACCTCCTCCCTGTCTCAGGTTCTAGACTGAAATATAGGGGGTTATTAAACAATGACTGAGGGAGAGAGAGACTGACCTCCTCCCAGTCTCAGGTTCTAGACTGAAATATAGGGGGTTATTAAACAATGATTGGAGAGAGAGAGACTGACCTCCTCCCCGTCTCAGGTTCTAGACTGAAATATAGGGGGTTATTAAACAATGATTGGAGAGAGAGAGACTGACCTCCTCCCCATCTCAGGTTCTAGACTGAAATATAGGGGGTTATTAAACAATGATTGGAGAGAGAGAGACTGACCTCCCCGTCTCAGGTTCTAGACTGAAATATAGGGGGTTATTAAACAATGATTGGAGAGAGAGAGACTGACCTCCTCCCCGTCTCAGGTTCTAGACTGAAATATAGGGGGTTATTAAACAATGATTGGAGAGAGAGAGACTGACCTCCTCCCCGTCTCAGGTTCTAGACTGAAATATAGGGGGTTATTAAACAATGATTGGAGAGAGAGAGACTGACCTCCTCCCTGTCTCAGGTTGTAGACTGAAATATAGGGGGTTATTAAACAATGATTGGAGAGAGAGAGACTGACCTCCCCATCTCAGGTTCTAGACTGAAATATAGGGGGTTATTAAACAGTGATTGGAGAGAGAGAGACTGACCTCCTCCCCGTCTCAGGTTCTAGACTGAAATATAGGGGGTTATTAAACAGTGACTGGAGAGAGAGAGACTGACCTCCTCCCCGTCTCAGGTTCTAGAGGAGTGTTTGGCTGAAGCAGGTCAGCTGGGAGTGGACACCGAGTGGCAGGCTGAGGTGATGAGGCGTCTGGACCAGGAGGATGCAGACCGGGACAGACACTACCACCATCTGGCTGGACTACACAGAGAAACACTCACCAAGGAGCAGCAGCTAGTTAACATCATGAAGGACGTGGAGGGACAGAGGGTAGGAGGAGAGATGATGTAGAGGAGGGTATATACAGTAGGTCATGAGGACGTGGAGGGACAGAGGGTAGGAGGAGAGATGATGTAGAGGAGGGTATATACAGTAGGTCATGAGGACGTGGAGGGACAGAGGGTAGGAGGAGAGATGATGTAGAGGAGGGTATATACAGTAGGTCATGAGGACGTGGAGGGACAGAGGAGAGATGATGTAGAGGAGGGTATATACAGTAGGTCATGAGGACATGGAGGGACAGAGGGTAGGAGGAGAGATGATGTAGAGGAGGGTATATACAGTAGGTCATGAGGATGTGGAGGAGAGATGATGTAGAGGAGGGTATATACAGTAGGTCATGAGGATGTGGAGGGACAGAGGGTAGGAGGAGAGATGATGTAGAGGAGGGTATATACAGTAGGTCATGAGGAGGTGGAGGGACAGAGGGTAGGAGGAGAGATGATGTAGAGGAGGGTATATACAGTAGGTCATGAGGAGGTGGAGGGACAGAGGGTAGGAGGAGAGATGATGTAGAGGAGGGTATATACAGTAGGTCATGGAGGGACAGAGGGTAGGAGGAGAGATGATATAGAGGAGGGTATATACAGTAGGTCATGAGGACGTAGAGGGACAGAGGGTAGGAGGAGAGATGATGTAGAGGAGGGTATATACAGTAGGTCATGAGGACGTGGAGGGACAGAGGGTAGGAGGAGAGATGATGTAGAGGAGGGTATATACAGTAGGTCATGAGGACGTGGAGGGACAGAGGGTAGGAGGAGAGATGATGTAGAGGAGGGTATATACAGTAGGTCATGAGGACGTGGAGGGACAGAGGGTAGGAGGAGAGATGATGTAGAGGAGGGTATATACAGTAGGTCATGAGGACGTGGAGGGACAGAGG
Source organism: Salvelinus fontinalis (assembly GCF_029448725.1). NCBI lineage: Eukaryota > Metazoa > Chordata > Actinopteri > Salmoniformes > Salmonidae > Salvelinus > Salvelinus fontinalis. Next base: position 33,269 of record NW_026600870.1, on the reverse strand, counting down.
AGAGATGATGTAGAGGAGGGTATATACAGTAGGTCATGGAGGGACAGAGGGTAGGAGGAGAGATGATGTAGAGGAGGGTATATACAGTAGGTCATGAGGATGTGGAGGGACAGAGGGTAGGAGGAGAGATGATGTAGAGGAGGGTATATACAGTAGGTCATGGAGGGACAGAGGGTAGGAGGAGAGATGATATAGAGGAGGGTATATACAGTAGGTCATGAGGACGTAGAGGGACAGAGGGTAGGAGGAGAGATGATAGAGGAGGGTATATACAGTAGGTCATGAGGACGTAGAGGGACAGAGGGTAGGAGGAGAGATGATATAGAGGAGGGTATATACAGTAGGTCATGAGGATGTGGAGGGACAGAGGGTAGGAGGGGAGATGATATAGAGGAGGGTTATATACAGTAGGTCATGAGGGACAGAGGGTAGGAGGAGAGATGATGTAGAGGAGGGTATATACAGTAGGTCATGAGGGACAGAGGGTAGGAGGATCCTGTTAGTTACTGTACCTGTTGATCAACTGAAGGCTCTTACACTGGGCATGCTTGTGTCATTGATTTATGGTGGGAGGAGGGGGGGAGGAGTGTTTTCAGCGGGAGGTGTGCAGTGTGTTCAGCCATTGTGTGTTTCAGCGGGAGGAGGGGGTGTGTTCAGTGGGAGTAGGGGGTGTGTTCAGCGGGAGGTGGTGGTGTGCAGTGTGTTCAGCGGGCGGAGGGGTGTTCAGCAGGAGGTGTGCAGTGTGTTCAGCGGGAGGAGGGGTGTTCAGCAGGAGGTGTGCAGTGTGTTCAGCGGGAGGAGGGGTGTTCAGCAGGAGGTGTGCAGTGTGTTCAGCGGGAGGAGGGGGTGTGTTCAGCGGGAGGAGGGGTGTTCAGCAGGAGGTTTGCAGTGTGTTTAGCGGGAGGGGTGTTCAGCAGGAGGTTTGCAGTGTGTTCAGCGGGAGGAGGGGTGTGTTCAGCGGGAGGAGGGGGTGTGTAGTGTGTTCAGCAGGAGGTGTGCAGTGTGTTCAGCCATTGTGTGTTTCAGTGGGAGGAGGTGGTGTCTCAGAAGGCCCAGCTAGAGGAGGAGAGGCAGGCTGCAGCCACAGCCGAGGCCAACAGGAGAGTCTTCCTCAGCCAGGAGGAAGAGGAGACCGAGCAGCACAGAGACAACCTCCGCAGGAGCCAGGACCACTCACTCAGTGAGCCCAGCCCCATAGAAATATATGTTGTAGAGAGAAAAGGCTCTATACATTCCATATCTGCTACATGCTGAGCATTCTACCCCACTACCTACACTGCTATACTACAGTCCTGTCACCTCTAAGCTAATAGTTGAAGGTTTCAGTGTTCCTCTAAGGCAGCCAGTGTATGGGCTGTTGGTGACTAATACAGTATGTTTTGGCAGGTCAACAGTGGGAGATGAGAGCCAGGTCTCCGTGCTCCACTAGAGGCCTGCTTCACAATCCTGTTGCTTCTCCTGGTCCTCATCAGTCTCAACAACGTCACAGTCCCAACAACATCTGTCTAAACAACCAGTCCACCTCAGACGACTCCACTTGCTGTGAGTGTTTCTGACTGTCCGTACCACATTTTGTATTTATTTAACCAGGTAGGCCAGTTGAGAACAAGCTCTCATTTACAACTGCGACCTGGACAAGAGGAAGCAAAGCAGTGCGACAAATACAACAGAGTTACACATGGGATAAACACACGTACAGTCAATAACACAATAGAAAAATCTACATTCACTGTTTCTACAGGTTTCTGTAGAAAGATCTGTACTCCAGAAGAAAATATCAACAGAACTCAGATCTACCAAGACATTATTCAGTGTTCCCAATGTGCCCGTTCCCACTGTAATCTTGCTGAGTGTACATCCATACAGTAAGTCCCTGAAGAGTCCTGTGGTGTCTTGTTTTCTCAGTCTCTCTGGACCGGGGTCGAGGGGAGCTGGACTGCAGAGAGAGGGAGTTGATGCAGAACATCAGAGAGCTGCGGCAGAAACTGGCGGCCCGCGCCAAAAACTCCAACTCTACCACCTCCCAGTAACCACCACACACGAACACACCAGCTGTGCCTTTTTGTTTTGCATATCTAGACTTGAAAACGAAACTGAAATGTTTTGTGGTTTTCTGCTCGTTTGTCCGTTTGAAAGAAGATGCTGACACTATTTGACTTAAACAGCTGTCCATTAACCACAACCCTGGTGTTGACTAGTTAGAGGGATTACATGAAAGCATTCCATGGTCTTAATTAGATTTGTAGCAAAACCCTCTCCTGTATGTATTTTAATGTGTATTTATATTTTGTTATTTAAGTTGTTTTTAAGTAATGTTGGATCAACTTTGAGTCATTTCATCTCTGCCTTGTTGACTAGTTTCAGTCTTTGCCGAACTATACTCACCCGTCATGCTTTGGGCTGATGGTGACTTATGGCTTGCTTACCTCAGCATAGGTATCCAGGTCATTTATCTTTTAATAAAGCCTTATCAAATCAAATTGTATTTGTCAGATGCTTTGTAAACAACAGGTGTGGACTAACAGTGAAATGATTTGTCGACAACAGGTTTAGACTAACAGTGAAATGCTGACTGACGGATCCTTCACAACAATACAGAGAGAAAGAAAATGGGTAATAATACGAGTTATAATATATACACAGGGTGAGTAACGATGCCCTGTGTGTAAGAATAACTTGGCTTCAATCAGTGTAGATGAAGGGGAGGACACAGGTTAAAGAAGGATTTTTAAGCCTTGAGACATGGATTGTGTAACATTCAGAGGGTGAATGGGCAAGACAAAAGATTGAAGTGCCTTTGAACAGGGTATGGCAGTAGGTGTCAAGCACCTCCAGTTTGAGTGTGTCAAGAACTGCAACGCTGCTGGGGTTTTTCACGCTCAACGGTTTCAACAACCAAAGGACATCAAGCCAACTTGACACAACTGTAGGAAGCATTGGAGTCAACATGGGCCAGCACCCCTGTGGAACGCTTTTGACAGTGAGAGAGACGCACATTGCAGTGACAAGTCTATGAAGAGTGCAGTCAGGTGTTATCGGCCTCCACTGAGCTGATCAGACAGTCATGTTCACCTCTGTCACTCAACTAGACTTCTCACCCCGCTGATGGAGGGAGTGCTTTAAACAGCAGGTCTCTGTCACGCTCTCAATCCCATAACAGCTCACCTGTCCTGCCTACACCTGTCCCCCCAGCACACTGCAACCCACAGGTGGAATGTACTCATAGAAATAACAATACTAGACCGGGCATCCCCATTCAAGTCAATGTAATTCTACTTCTATGGGTGTAGCCAACTGTACAATTGATTGGGGGGGGGGGGGCAGGGCTCAGAAACCTCACAGCTGCTACTCCATCCCTGTCTGTCTCCACTAAGGTTTTTCACTCAGTAGCAGCAGTAGGTAACTACAGGTAATACGTGTTGATCAGAGAGCCTTGTACAGCTTCACTATGAACCTGCAAAGCAACGGCCTGTCTGTTCAGTGGTACCTGAAGTCCAAGCCGGTGGGAAAGGTGAGGCGGCGTGTACAGGAGATGAAAAACCCATCTGTCTCCCTGGTGTCGGGTGACGTTGACCTCAGCCACAACGAGAGCACCAGATTGGCCATGGATGCCTTGCTGAACCAGGGATTGGACATGTACCAGGAAGTACTGGCCGGAGAGGGCGAGGTGGACTTCCTGTCCAAGGAGGAGAAAGGTTGGTCTTTTTTTCTACTCTGATTCCTTATCTACCTTAAACCATCAGTCTGTCCCTGACTCCTCTTATCTACCTTAAACCATCAGTCTGTCACTGACTCCTCTTATCTACCTTAAACCCATCAGTCTGTTCCTGACTCCTCTTATCTACCTTAAACCATCAGTCTGTCCCTGACTCCTCTTATCTACCTTAAACCATCAGTCTGTCCCTGACTCCTCTTATCTACCTTAAACCATCAGTCTGTCCCTGACTCCTCTTATCTACCTTAAACCATCAGTCTGTCTCTGCCTCTTCTTATCTACCTTAAACCATCAGTCTGTCTCTGACTCTTATCTACCTTAAACCGTCAGTCTGTCTCTGACTCCTCTTATCTACCTTAAACCATCAGTCTGTCTCTGCCTCTTCTTATCTACCTTAAACCATCAGTCTGTCTCTGACTCTTATCTACCTTAAACCATCAGTCTGTCTCTGACTCCTCTTATCTACCTTAAACCATCAGTCTGTCTCTGACTCTTCTTATCTACCTTAAACCATCAGTCTGTCTCTGCCTCTTCTTATCTACCTTAAACCATCAGTCTGTCTCTGACTCTTATCTACCTTAAACCATCAGTCTGTCTCTGACTCTTCTTATCTACCTTAAACCATCAGTCTGTCTCTGCCTCTTCTTATCTACCTTAAACCATCAGTCTGTCTCTGACTCTTATCTACCTTAAACCATCAGTCTGTCTCTGACTCCTCTTATCTACCTTAAACCATCAGTCTGTCTCTGACTCTTATCTACCTTAAACCATCAGTCTGTCTCTGCCTCTTCTTATCTACCTTAAACCCTCAGTCTGTCTCTGACTCCTCTTATCTACCTTAAACCATCAGTCTGTCTCTGCCTCTTCTTATCTACCTTAAACCATCAGTCTGTCTCTGACTCCTCTTATCTACCTTAAACCATCAGTCTGTCCCTGACTCCTCTTATCTACCTTAAACCATCAGTCTGTCCCTGACTCCTCTTATCTACCTTAAACCGTCAGTCTGTCCCTGACTCCTCTTATCTACCTTAAACCGTCAGTCTGTCCCTGACTCCTCTTATCTACCTTAAACCGTCAGTCTGTCCCTGACTCCTCTTATCTACCTTAAACCGTCAGTCTGTCCCTGACTCCTCTTATCTACCTTAAACCATCAGTCTGTCTCTGCCTCTTCTTATCTACCTTAAACCATCAGTCTGTTCCTGACTCCTCTTATCTACCTTAAACCATCAGTCTGTTCCTGACTCCTCTTATCTACCTTAAACCATCAGTCTGTCACTGACTCCTCTTATCTACCTTAAACCGTCAGTCTGTCCCTGACTCCTCTTATCTACCTTAAACCATCAGTCTGTCTCTGCCTCTTCTTATCTACCTTAAACCATCAGTCTGTCTCTGACTCTTATCTACCTTAAACCATCAGTCTGTCTCTGACTCCTCTTATCTACCTTAAACCATCAGTCTGTCTCTGACTCCTCTTATCTACCTTAAACCATCAGTCTGTTCCTGACTCCTCTTATCTACCTTAAACCCTCAGTCTGTCTCTGACTCCTCTTATCTACCTTAAACCATCAGTCTGTTCCTGACTCCTCTTATCTACCTTAAACCATCAGTCTGTCACTGACTCCTCTTATCTACCTTAAACCGTCAGTCTGTCCCTGACTCCTCTTATCTACCTTAAACCATCAGTCTGTCTCTGCCTCTTCTTATCTACCTTAAACCATCAGTCTGTCTCTGACTCTTATCTACCTTAAACCGTCAGTCTGTCTCTGACTCCTCTTATCTACCTTAAACCCTCAGTCTGTCTCTGACTCCTCTTATCTACCTTAAACCATCAGTCTGTTCCTGACTCCTCTTATCTACCTTAAACCATCAGTCTGTTCCTGACTCCTCTTATCTACCTTAAACCATCAGTCTGTTCCTGACTCCTCTTATCTACCTTAAACCATCAGTCTGTTCCTGACTCCTCTTATCTACCTTAAACCATCAGTCTGTTCCTGACTCCTCTTATCTACCTTAAACCATCAGTCTGTTCCTGACTCCTCTTATCTACCTTAAACCATCAGTCTGTTCCTGACTCCTCTTATCTACCTTAAACCATCAGTCTGTTCCTGACTCCTCTTATCTACCTTAAACCATCAGTCTGTTCCTGACTCCTCTTATCTACTTTAAACCCATCTGTCTGTTCTAGTACTGTATTTGTTGCACAACTGTAAAGGGCTTCCTCCCTGAAAGCCAATGTATTATCACTTTGTTTATTTAAAGGTTATATCCTGGAGAACACTACAGACCTGAGCACCAGCAGTCTGTGTGGGACGGAGAACGACAACCAGGCAGAGGGCTCCACCACCTCTTCCCAGACAAACACCTGTTGTCCATCCGTGTCTGAGAGCGAGCCCCCCGGCTTGGACCACGGCTGGCCGGCAGAGGACTGGAGCTACCGCCTGCAGGGTGAACCCAGTGTAGAGGTCTACTTCCAGTCTGATAGAGCAGCCAGCATGAAAGACCTGCTCAGAGAGTTCATCAGCAAGGCCACAATGGTACGTGATACAACTTTCACTGTTAACTACTTGGAGATGTCAATCTACTCTCATGATTATACCTGCATGATGTTTTTGCAGACTTTCAGAAAGCAGCTGATGTCTGAATGCCCTGAAAGTTGGATAATGACGTTTTGAGAGTTTGATCAAGCAGACTCAGTACCGTCTATAATTAAGCAATAAGGCCCAAGGAGGTGTGGTATATAGCCACTATACCACAGCTAAAGGCTGTTCTTAAGCACGACGCAACACAGAGTGCCTGGATACAGCCCGTAGCCGTGGTATATTGGCCATATACCACAAACCCCCGAGGTGCCTTATTGCTATTATAAACTGGTTACCAATGTATTTAGAGCAGTAATAATACATCCTGTCATACCCGTGGTGTACGGTCTGATATACCACGGTTGTCAGCCAATCAGCATTCAGGACTGGAACCATCCAGTTTATAAAACCAAGTACATAATGACAACTAATAATGTGGAAGATACCAATCACAGCAAACGTGATGTCTGCAGGTTCTAGCCATTGTAATGGACACATTCAGTGATGTGGAGATGTTCTGTGACATCCTGGAGGCAACCAGGAAGAGGAACGTGTCCGTCTACCTGCTCCTGGACCATATCAACCTGCAGGTCTTTGTCAAGATGTGTGAGACGCTACAGATCAACAGTAATCATCTCACTGTGAGTCTCTGCTAATGGTCATTTTCATCATTATTAAATGACACTAACGATTGCAAAGGTGGGGCGGAAGGTAGCCTAGTGGTTAGAGTGTAGGGGCGGAAGGTAGCCTAGTGGTTAGAGTGTAGGGGCGTCAGGTAGACTAGTGGTTAGAGTGTAGGGGCGGAAGGTAGCCTAGTGGTTAGAGTGTAGGGGCGTCAGGTAGACTAGTGGTTAGAGTGTAGGGGCGGAAGGTAGCCTAGTGGTTAGAGTGTAGGGGCGGAAGGTAGCCTAGTGGTTAGAGTGTAGGGGCGTCAGGTAGCCTAGTGGTTAGAGTGCAGGGGCGGAAGGTAGCCTAGTGGTTAGAGTGTAGGGGCGTCAGGTAGACTAGTGGTTAGAGTGTAGGGGCAGGCAGGTAGCCTAGTGGTTAGAGTGTAGGGGCAGGCAGGTAGCCTAGTGGTTAGAGTGTAGGGGCAGCAGGTAGCCTAGTGGTTACAGTGTAGGGGCAGGCAGGTAGCCTAGTGGTTACAGTGTAGGGGCAGGCAGGTAGACTAGTGGTTAGAGTGTAGGGGTGTCAGGTAGACTAGTGGTTAGAGTGTAGGGGCGTCAGGTAGCCTAGTGGTTAGAGTGTAGGGGCAGCAGGTAGCCTAGTGGTTAGAGTGTAGGGGCAGGCAGGTAGCCTAGTGGTTAGAGTGTAGGGGCGTCAGGTAGACTAGTGGTTAGAGAGTGTAGGGGCGGCAGGTAGACTAGTGGTTAGAGTGTAGGGGCGGCAGGTAGACTAGTGGTTAGAGTGTAGGGGCGGCAGGTAGACTAGTGGTTAGAGTGTAGGGGCGGCAGGTAGACTAGTGGTTAGAGTGTAGGGAAGGCAGGTAGACTAGTGGTTAGAGTGTAGGGACGGCAGGTAGACTAGTGGTTAGAGTGTAGGGACGGCAGGTAGCCTAGTGGTTAGAGTGTAGGGGCAGGCAGGTAGCCTAGTGGATAGAGTGTAGGGGCAGGCAGGTAGCCTAGTGGTTAGAGTGTAGGGGCAGCAGGTAGCCTAGTGGTTAGAGTGTAGGGGCGGCAGGTAGCCTAGTGGTTAGAGTGTAGGGGCGGCAGGTAGCCTAGTGGTTAGAGTGTAGGGGCGTCAGGTAGACTAGTGGTTAGAGTGTAGGGGCAGCAGGTAGCCTAGTGGTTAGAGTGTAGGGGCGTCAGGTAGACTAGTGGTTAGAGTGTAGGGGCGGCAGGTAGCCTAGTGGTTAGAGTGTAGGGGCGGCATGTAGACTAGTGGTTAGACTGTAGGGGCAGGCAGGTAGCCTAGTGGTTAGACTGTAGGGGCAGGCAGGTAGCCTAGTGGTTAGACTGTAGGGGCAGGCAGGTAGCCTAGTGGTTAGAGTGTAGGGGCAGGCAGGTAGCTTAGTGGTTAGAGTGTAGGGGCAGGCAGGTAGCCTAATGGTTAGAGTGTAGGGGCAGGCAGGTAGCCTAGTGGTTAGAGTGTAGGGGTGGCAGGTAGACTAGTGGTTAGAGTGTAGGGGCGGCAGGTAGCCTAGTGGTTAGAGTGTAGGGGCGGCAGGTAGCCAGTGGTTAGAGTGTAGGGGCGGCAGGTAGCCTAGTGGTTAGAGTCTAGGGGCGGCAAGTAGCCTAGTGGTTAGAGTGTAGAGGCAGGCAGGTAGCCTAGTGGTTAGAGTGTAGGGGCGGCAGGTAGCCTAGTGGTTAGAGTGTAGGGGCAGGCAGGTAGCCTAGTGGTTAGAGTGCAGGGGCAGGCAGGTAGCCTAGTGGTTAGAGTGTAGGGGCAGGCAGGTAGCCTAGTGATTAGAGTGTAGGGGCAGGCAGGTAGCCTAGTGATTAGAGTGTAGGGGCAGTAACCGAAAAGTTGCTAGATCGAATTCCCGAGCAGACAAGGTAAAAATCTGTCTTTCTGCCCCTGAACAAGGCAGTTAACCCACTGTTCCTAGGCCGTCATTGTGAATAAGAATTAACTGACTTGCCTAGTTAAATATATCTATTTTTTAAAGGTACACCTTTCAGACATTTCTTCATCTTTTTAACTGTACTGTAAAGTAGCAATTTGATGATAATTTGTGTTTGTCATTCACTCATTGCTACATGAAATGCCACCGTGTTCTGTCTGCAGAAAATGTCGGTCCGTAGTATACAAGGAGAGACGTATTGTGCAAAGTCTGGAAGGAAACTCACTGGACAGATCAAAGAGAAGTTCATGATCATTGACTGCACTTTGGTGCTGGCTGGATCATACAGGTACATTTCTGTCACATCAATGTTGACGTCATTCTGAATAGGTAAATCAACATTATGATGGCTGATGTCATTCTGAATAGGTAGATCAACATTATGATGGCTGATGTCATTCTGAATAGGTAGATCAACATTATGATGGCTGATGTCATTCTGAATAGGTAAATCAACATTATGATGGCTGATGTCATTCTGAATAGGTAAATCAACATTGATGGTTGAAGTCATTCTGAATAGGTAAATCAACATGTCATTCTAAATAGGTAAATCAATGTTAGGATGGCTAATGTCATTCTGAATAGGTAAATCAACATTATGATGGCTGATGTCATTCTGAATAGGTAAATCAACATTAGGATGGCTGATGTCATTATGAATAGGTAAATCAACGTTAGGATGGTTGATGTCATTCTGAATAGGTAAATCAACATTATGATGGCTGATGTCATTCTGAATAGGTATATCAACATTAGGATGGCTGATGTCATTATGAATAGGTAAATCAACGTTAGGATGGTTGATGTCATTCTGAATAGGTAGATCAATGCATTATGACTCCTCAGTTGTTTACAATTATGATGCTTGTTAGAATTATCAGCAATGTTTGTAGTAGTAATATTTATTCACTGTGCTCTATTCCTCAGTTTCACCTGGCTGTCCTGGCAGGTCCACAGAAGCCTGGCTGTGCTCTTCAAGGGCAGCGCGGTCAAGCCTTTCGACCTGGAGTTTAGGAAGCTCTATGCCAGCTCCAAGCCTGTGCCAGGCTTCCTCACAACGGCAACGGAATTCAACCTTACCAGGCCGCTTATTACCCATCAAGCAGCAGCCACCTCAACCCCACTGACAAACCTTCCTTGCCCCAGTCCTGGTACCACAACCCAGAACAGATACTTCAACAACCAGGCTATGGTTCAACCAACCACCACAGTTGTGCCCAGATTCAACACTGAATCTACTGTTCAACCAACCACCACAGCCCAGCTCAGATACTCTAGCCAAAACACAACGGTTCAGCCAACTACAACCACCCAGCAGACACACCCCAACACTCCGCCAACAGCACCCCCAACCTCCCAGCAGAGACACCCCAACACTCAGCCAACAGCACCAACAACCTCCCAGCAGAGACACCCCAACACTGAGCCAACAGCACCCCCGACCTCCCAGCAGAGACACCCCAACACTCCGCCAACAGCACCACCAACCTCCCAGCAGAGACACCCCAACACTGAGCCAACAGCACCACCGACCTCCCAGCAGAGACACCCCAACACTCAGCCACCAACCTCCCAGCAGAGACACCCCAACACTCAGCCAACAGCACCACCAACCTCCCAGCAGAGACACCCCAACACTCCGCCAACAGCACCACCAACCTCCCAGCAGAGACACCCCAACACTCAGCCAACAGCACCACTAACCTCCCAGCAGAGACACCCCAACACTCAGCCAACAGCACCAACAACCTCCCAGCAGAGACACCCCAACACTCAGCCAACAGAACCACCGACCTCCCAGCAGAGACACCCCAACACTCAGCCAACAGCACCAACAAACTCCCAGCAGAGACACCCCAACACTCAGCCAACAGCACCACTAACCTCCCAGCAGAGACACCCCAACACTCAGCCAACAGCACCAACAACCTCCCAGCAGAGACACCCCAACACTCAGCCAAGAGAACCACCGACCTCCCAGCAGAGACACCCCAACACTCAGCCAACAGCACCAACAACCTCCCAGCAGACACACCCCAACACTCCGCCAACAGCACCACCAACCTCCCAGCAGAGACACCCCAACACTGAGCCAACAACCTCCCAGCAGAGACACCCCAACACTCCGCCAACAGCACCACCAACCTCCCAGCAGAGACACCCCAACACTCAGCCAACAGCACCACCGACCTCCCAGCAGAGACACCCCAACACTCCGCCAACAGCACCACCGACCTCCCAGTGCTTGGTGAATCAGTCTTACTACACAGGTCCCCGGAGCCACAGGTTTGACTGGATCACACAGAGACACACTGCAACCAGGCCCGTCATGTTCCAGAGAACCTTCTCCAGTGATTATAGTACTGGAGACCACCTGACCTGGCGACCCTTTAAAAGCAATTACCTTCTTTATGGAGGGACAACCGGCTTGTTGGACAGACACCCACTTCTCAAGACTGGCCAGTGGTTTACTGTTCCTAAATAACAAATGGCATCGTACTGAAATTTGACAGTACACCCTGTTTGAGGTAAATTATGTTCTCTCACAACTGAAAATGGGCAAGTAACCTTCATAGAGTAAATGTGCCTGTTTTCCTTTGCTTGATGCCTGGAGTACAGGAGTAGTACTTCAATCACATCATTATCTCATAAGGATGATCATTGTCTGCCTTCAGGCTGAGAGCTTTGTGTTTCAGTGCATGTTAATTCAATGGAGTAAAAACAACATGTCACAGACATGAATTCCTCCTCCACCCATCAACCCTGATAGAACCACACTGAGTGACAGCCTAATGATGTGTGCTACACTTAGACAAGGGCCGGGCCTCTTAACCTAGTGATGTGTGCTGCGCTTAGCCAAGGGCCTCTTAACTGACAAATCTTCTGATCCATACACTGTCAAGCCCGAGGTAATGCAGAATGGCAGATCAAAAGTTCTCAAATGTGTCCACACTTTTTCCAAATGGTTCTACTTTGAAATTCAATACAGCAGTTATCTAATTAAACTTTACTGTAGATTGAAGTGTGACAATATTTCATTTCATATGGCGGTCAGCACATTGTTACACGCAATATTAAAGAATACATTCATCAAAACGTGTAGCCCAGTTAGGTCTTTACAGAAGGTCGTTCAGCTCCATCCTCCTTCAGTACTCCTGTCTGTACCAGTCTGTTCCACCACCTGTCTTCAAAGTCCTTCAGAGAGAGACCTGCCAAGCTCTCTCCATCCTGGTTGTCCTCTCTCATCCTCTCTGGAACTAGATCTTCTGACATCACCTGAATGGCAAATCACCAATAACGATGCATGATCAATCTGGTCCAAAGTGTACCTCTTACCTTTTCAAAACATGTGCATCGTCAGTTGTAATACATCTATAGGTAAAACCATGACATCTTGGTGTCAGCAAGCCACACATCTCCTTTCATTGAAAAATACCAGAAGACAAACTACAGGACATTATTTGATGAATAGACACCATGTGAGAACTGTAGTCTATGTACTGTGTCTCTAACCGGTCTCACCTCAGAGACTAGCTGTAGTGTGGTGTCTTTCGGTTCCAGACACCGCAGAGCCTCATCAGCCTTCTGTAGGGCTCTCTCACTGTTCTGGAGAACAAAGGATGACTGTTGTCCCTTTAATGCCCTGAGGAGGAGTCTGGCAAGGCAACATAATACAGTCAAACAACCATCTTCACAAGACAAAGACTGTGCTAAACAGTGACATTTAGGATGAATGTGTAAAAATGCTCTCTGCTTTAAGCCAAGGGCCAATTTCCCAGAGATAAAGTAAGCCTTTTCCTGGACTAAGAAGCACTTTCAATGGAGAATCTAAATCTGTGTTCGGGAAACCAGTCCTAAAGACTGCCCAACAAGCTTGTATCCATGGAATTCCATATAGAATAGGCCAACAGGATGTCTGCTTTTCTCTCACTGATTATTTACCTGGCCCGGACAAAACACATGCAGGCCTTGAGCCAAACGCCGTCACGCTCTTCCTTCAGTTGCACCTCAGTCTGAGAGTCAGGCTGTGGCTCTACACCATCTCCCTGTTGAAGAGGACTGGAGCCTGAGGGTGTTGACAGAGGCTGGAGGAGATGAAGGTAGCTTTCTGCCAGCTTCATCCAGTGCCACTGGTGGTAGGGGTGGAGAGAACACAGCTGCTGCAGACACGTGATCTGGCTCCTGAGGTCTCCGAAGCGCTCGTGGACGTTCGCAGTCAGGTGAAGTAGACCGGTGAGGTGACAGGTGTTGGAGGCTTCATTTTTCTGTCCATGGAATTCATTTTCAAAACAAACATTTTACTACCTGGTATACTGTAACCTTGTCCACAGACTAGAGCTGGCTGGCTGGACGACAAGACTAGGTATTTTGTATTATTTATGTATAATAAAAACCTTAGTGTGTTACAATAATGTATAAAGATAAGACTCACTCAACAGCAACGGTTCTTACAAGTGTTTCTGTGATCTCCAGGGCCTCCACTCTCTTCCCCAGGTGACAACAGCACCGTGCCATTCCCTCCATTATGTCCCGTCTAATGGCCAGGTTGCCGTCAGGGATATAGGAGAGGCAGGTAGTGTAGGCGTTTAAAGCTTCCTTCGGAAATGGATATAGTTAACAAATGAGAAAAGCATTTGGGCCATATACAGCGTTCCTCACTGAGTTCCCTGAATTCCTATCGGACCTTGTAGTCATAGCAGTTTGGGGTTTTAGGCTGGGTTTCTGTACAGCACTTCGAGATATTAGCTGATGTACGAAGGGCTATATAAAATAAACTTGATTGATTGATATGATAGACAGTGTGGAACTAAATTACTCAAGGGAAGAGTGGTCAATACCTGGAAGTTTTTTCGCCTGTACGACATATCAGCTCGAAATTTAAAGATCTTTTGTTTCTCTAAAATATCATCTGTGTCGATGCTCTCCCAAAACCACTGTTGAAATAGACAACTCATAGTTAAGAATTTCCATTCATTGCAATGCTAGCAAAAAAACTGATGCTACTTGACGTTAGGTAGCTAGTTAACACTCACCTCTGCTTCACAGAACTTTGCATTGTAAGACGACAGTGCAACAACAGTTGGCTTCGCTCTTGATTCCTCGAACACCGAATCGTCAAAGGTGCTACCGAAAATCTCCATTTCAAACGATGAATGACAGTGAATTCAAATGTTACCGACACTAAAAAACAAAACAAACGTCAACGTGTGCAGTGTTACAAGCTAATATGACCGTTGGGAAACAGAAAAAGATAGAATGTGTTCCGGGGTGATATGTTCCAATGACAGACGCTTTACTTTCTTCAATGAAATGTTCTAATATTTTCTATAAGAGAAACTCCAGTCATATTTTGAAGTTAAATATTTTATAAGACACCAAAATACACGCCTTTTCGTCCAAATGTATTGTATTTTGTCCTCAAAACAAGTATAAAATATATATGTGTCTAAATCAAGCCACAGCCTCAAAAAGCAGTTTGATTTCAATTAAAAAGCATTGCAAAGTCTATGGCTCAGGGGACTAAAGCTTTTTCCACTGAGTTTTCAGCTCCAAGGCTACTCTGTCTCAACATAAAAAAATTCCTTGGTTTACCATAACGTTTGCAAATAAACTCTCACTTTTCCCAAAGCACCTCAACATATCCAGAAACCAAACATTCTTCTCATAGATAACTTAATAAATACAGTAGGAGAAAGGAGACTGACTGACATTATCCATTATAGCTGTAGCTAGCAGAATAGTATATTAAAAGACAGGTTAAAAGATAGTGTGCGCACAATCTAATAGTAAAACTGTTAAGCATGTATTAAAGTTACATATTCAACTGTTGGGTATTAGTACTAAACAAGCACCTTTCTAAATATTGAGAAATAGCAAAGAGGACAGACAGGTAAGAAGTATTGTACTAGGATAAAACAGTCATGTACTATGGTCACAATGTCACGTCTACCTGTACAAAAAAAAGTAACGTGGATACATTGAGAGTTGCCAACTGAAGAAGGCAAAGAGCCACCAGGCAAAAAATATATATTTTTACACATTAACAGTAAAACGCCATACAAGCTATTAGTTGAAGTTGAGAGACAGGATTAATCATAAAGATTATAAAACCATTTAAAAACAACTTGTCTAATGCAAGCACATAATGCTGTCTAATCTGCAGTCAGGTGATTATTTCATGCACTATATGGATCTCAAAATTCAAATGCATCTTTTACCTTAACTATGGTATAAATAACTGTTCCTGCATGAAAACGTAAACCATTTCACAGCATAACATGCTGCCCAATTTGAAATGTTTATGATGAGCATGAGGTATCCACGATCTTCTCCTCCTCCACCTCTTCTTTTGTCAAGTCTTGATGAAACCCTGCTCAGAAAGAATGAGCCATGCAGGCACATAGGTTTGTCTCCTCAAAAAGGTTCTGAATCCATCCGTTTTTCTGTAAAATGTTGTGATGTTTCAACTAGATTCTAGATTGAGATTCTAGAACCAAAGTGACTAGAACTTGGTAAAGCATGTTTAGAATAGATTGAGAAACCGTTGGTAACTCCTCAGGTCCCGGCCAGGCTAGAACCCAGTGACCAGAGCATATAGGACAAGGCTTACAGGTAAGAAACAATGTCTTGGTTCTACTAATGTGCACATGTCAAAACATGTCATTTAAAATGACAGTTGGGGAGAGCAAAGTCTGCAAACGTTTTCAAAAGAAAAGAAAAACAATACAAACATGCATCTGAACATACATTAGAAAAACACTTGTTTGAAAACAGCCCTGTATCAAGTCCTCCAACACTAGTCTTCATACATACAAGTACTGCAGTCTTAAAAACTATAAACGTTATACATAATTCAAACTCACGTTACACGTTTCCAAGTCAGCAGAGTTTCACATGATTCAAATAGGGACCCACATTGTGCCAGTTGGTTGTGCTGGGGAAGCAGTAGGCCACATACAGTCCACTGATTTTCATTTGTGTCATATCAACACCCAACTTTAGAATTGATCCACAAGGAGAGGGTTAAGTCAATAAGGTGCATCCTCTTGAAAATAGAATCATTTCAGAGGAGGACAATACAAGGCAAAATACTTAGTTTTACAGCGTTCAAAAAGAGCTCATATAGAAAGAGATTTGGTCTCTAAAGCCATTAAAGGGTCAAAGGGATATAAGGTGCCTAATCAAAGTTGTTTTCCCCCACAAGAACATGTTAAAGAGATTCTCCGGTACTTTTGTATACATTTTAGCCAGTAGTTCTGAAAGTAGCGTTCAGCTAAATTGTGTACTACCTCACATCACTGACATAGAACACAGAGACCTTGCGGGGGGTCTGAACACTGACACGTCCAGTCCAAAGCAGGACGTTTAAAAAATACTTGGTAATCGCAAAAGTTCCGGAGCATGTCTTTAATACAGTAGTGGGCAAAGTGCACAATAATAAGTGCTACACTGTCAGTTTCCTTCAGAGACACCACAGTATACAGTACCAGTCAAAAGTTTGGCCACACCCACTCATTCAAGGGTTTTTCTTTATTTTTACTATTTTCTACATTGTAGAATAATAGTGAAGACATAAAACTATGAAAAAACACATTGTGGAATCATGTAGTAACCAAAAACATATTTTTGTTATATTTGAGATTCTTCAAAGTAGCCACCTTTTGCCTTGGCAGCTTTGCACTCTCTTGGTATTCTCTCAACCAGCTTCATGAGGAATGCTTTTCCAACAGTCTTGAAAGAGTTCCCACATATGCTGAGCACTTGTTGGCTGCTTTTCCTTCACTCTGCAGTCCAACTCATTCCAAACCATCTCAATTGGGTTGAGGTCGGGTGATTGTGGAGGCCAGGTCATCTGATGCAGCACTCCATCACTCTCCTTCTCGGTCAAATAGCCCTGACACAGCCTGGAGGTGTGTTGGGTCATTGTTCTGTTGAAAAACAAATGATAGTCCCACTAAGCGCAAACCAGATGGGATGGTGTATCTCTGCAGAATGCTGTGGTAGCCATGCTAGTTAAGTGTGCCTTGAATTCCAAATAAATCACAGACAGTGTCACCAGCTAAGCACCCCCACACCTCCTCCTCCATGCTTCACGGTGGGAACTACACATGCAGAGATCCTCCATTCACCTACTCTGTGTCTCACAAAGACACAGCGGTTGGAACCAAAAATCTCAAATTTGGCCTACAGACCAAAGGACAGATTTCCACCGGTCTAATGTCCATTGCTTGGGCCAGGAAACACGAGCAAGTATCTTTTTCTTAATGGTGTCCTCTAGTAGTGGTTTCTTTGCAGCAATTCGACCATGAAGGCCTGATTCATGCAGTCTCCGCTGAACAGCTGATGTTGAGATGCGTCTGTTACTTGAACTCGGTGAAGCATTTATTTGGACTGCAATCTGAGGTGCAGTTAACTCAAATTAACTTATCCTCTGCACCAGAGGTAACTCTGAGTCTTCTTTTCCTGTGGCAATCCTCATGAGAGCCAGTTTCATCATAGCACTTGATGGTTTTTGCGACTGCACTTGAAGAAATGTTAAAACTTCTTTACATTTTCTGGATTTACTGACCTTCATGTCTTAAAGTAATGGACTGTCACTTCTGTTTGCTTATTTGAGCTGTTCTTGACATAATATGGACTTGGTCTTTTCTTCTGTATACCACCCCTACCTTGTCACAACACAACTGATTGGCTCAAACGCATCAAGGAAAGAAATTCCACAAATTACTTTAACAAGGCACACCTGTTAATTGAAATGCATTCCAGGTGACAACCTCATGAAGCTGGTTGAGAGAATGCCAAGAGTGTGCAAAGCTGTCATCAAGGCAATGGGTGGTTACGTTGAAGAATCTAAAATAAAATAAAAATATAACACTTTTTTGGATACTACATGATTCTATATGTGTTATTTCATAGTTTTGATGTATTCACTATTATTCTACAATGTAGAAAATAGTAAAAATAAAGAAAAACCCTGGAATGAGTAGGTGTGTCCAAACTTTTGACTGGTACTGTACATACTGGGCCTCCAGGCCCGTATTCATAAAGCGTCTTAGAGTATGTATGTAATCTTTTACATAGTACAGACTCAGAGCTTCGTAATGGTATATTATACACTACAGTTGGAGGAAGCTATGTAGCTTTAAAAATTGCTATTCTTGTATAACCAGTTGAGGAAAAGCCTTAAGGTTTTTTTTTTTCACACTTACCAGAGAGCTCGAATTTGTTCACACCCTCTTAAGCCTTAGCCCCACCCATCTCTTTAAGGATTCACACGAGCTCATGGGTCGGTCTACGGACTCATTAGAATCTAAAAGGCTAAACTGATCCTAGATCAGCACTCCTACTCTCGAGTCCCTTGGTTTCTAAGTCTTTCATAGCACAGGAGTCCACATTCAATAGCTAACTTTGGCACCGCAGTTCCTCCAACCAATTTCAATAGGAATCCATAATATAATCTGATTTCACATGATTCATTGCATTCATTCCATGAATGTACTTACAGTACTTTGTAATCTCTATAATAATAGGGATATATACGAGAGACATTAGCCATTAAAAAAAGGACCTCTTAATTGCACATAAATAACTGTGCCGAATACTGTAGATTAACAAATGTCAATTTTCCATGAATTATCATCATATCAAATATTGTAATATCAATTGAATTTCAGCATTTTAATGTCTGACCAATTCATATAAAATTAGGTATTTAAAGTACTGGTTGTAATTCTTGACTAGATTGACTAATGGCGCTACACTAGCACTGTAAAAAGGTGCACATATTGTTTGTATTGGTGGGATATTATCGTTCAGTCTTGCATTCAGACAGTACCCTTTAAAACACGTAAGAGAAAGTGAAATGTGTTTGTGCTGTTGGACTAAATCCAACGTTGTGTTCATTTGGGCACACCATAGCAAAATGTTTTGGAACAGAAAGTGAAAATGGGCATGTCTAATTGGACAATTTCATGTAGTCCCTCCCTGTTTCAGTCCATTTTCCTTCCATTTGGTGCCTAACGAACACAGCCCAGCTGTCCTTCACTACTCCGACTGTGTTTTTCTGGCACCCTGAGAGGGCTCCCAAGAATCACTTTCATCAGTGTCGTCATCATCCTCCTCCTCCTCCTCCTCATCATCTTCCTCGCCCACCACGGTGTCATCCTGCTCTTCAGGTACCATCTCATTCTCACCCAGCAACGCTTCCTCTTCCTGCTGCTCCACGTTTACCTCAGCATCCCCAAACGGATCAGCAACCATATCTTCCCTCTTGTGTATCTCAGCGAACCACTCTCTCACCTGCTCGTATCCCATACTAGACTTGGTCACAAGCTCATCCAGGTCCTGCTCATTCAACAACTTGTGCTTCAGGTAATACTCCTTCAGAATGTCTTTCCCAGACTTCAACTTGATGATGGGCAGTGGTGGTGACTTCTCCGTGCTGGTTGACCTCTTGGCCTTCCTGCTCCGAGACCTCCCCCAGCCTCGGTTACGTATCCTCCTCTTCCTGTTTTTGTTGCCGTTCAGTCCCTCTACGTTGCCGCTCTGGTAGTGGAAGAACCACTTGACGTTGCCGTTCTTGAAGGAGTACCGGGTATCTCCGAACCAGTTAACTACGTAGACCCTGGGCAGCCCGCTCTCCTCTGCCAGCTTGTCATATTCCTCTGTGGAGGGCCATTGGGTACGGACAAAGGCACTCTTCAGGACGTGGAGCTGCTCGGGGGTTTTCTTTCCAATGTTCTTGTCCCCCCTGTTTGGCCGCCGGCTACCCGGAGGGGTCTGGGATCCTTTTCTAGACGAGGTAGCCTCGCTCTCCATCCGCTCTGCTTTCAGCTCAGGTGACTCTGCCTCCACTACCTTCCTCTTCTCTGTGAACCAGGCGTCGATCTCTCTCCTGGTCAGCTTGGTCTCCGTCCTCAGCCGGGTCAGTTCGTCGTCAGACGGAGTACTTCCCTTCTGGTAACTCTCCTCAAGAACCACCAGCTGCTCTGCTGTCTTCTCCTTGAACTTCTGCAATGTGAAGTCTGGGAAGGAGTTCCAGGTCTTGGAGCGTGGCTCTTTCTCTTTGACGGATGGTGTGGGCGGTGGAGAATGAGGGGTCTCGTCGCTGGAGTCAATGACGATGGTGGTGCCGCTGCTGTGACCCCTGGGACTCTGGCTGTCGTGGAACACGATGACGTTGCTGTTCTTGGAGTTGCGCTGGTTGTAGCGCGTGTCGCTGAACCACTTCTTGATCTCCCCTTTGGTGAGGCCGGTCAGCGTCATGAGCCTGGCGATCTCTGCGTCGCTGGCAAAGTGGTTCTTCAGGTAGCTGGCTTTCAGCTCCGCCAGCTGCTCCTTGGACTTCTTGGGACGCATTCCAAAGTGGTCGGCGCTGAGGGCCGAGTTCTCCTGTGGGGTCAGGGAGGGAGGCTGGACAGTGGTGGCTCTCTTCATCTCACTGACGGCTGGGCTGGTCTGGTGGGAGGACATCTTGGGGACCTGGCTGTGGCTTGGCATCCCTGCTACTGTCAAGGTGATGGGTGTGGTCACAGGTGTGCCAACCTGTTCAGAGTTTAGAAGTTTAGAAGTTTCACTCACTCCACAATATTACAACTACAAGACATATTGAGTTGAGAAACTATAAACAGAAAATATGACATTACATCATCCACAATGTCATCAATAAGTACCAACCTGTGTGAAAACCAGGCCTGGCTGCCCTACTATCTGACAGGTCTGGAGGATAGACTGCAGGCCGTTGGCCGCAGCAGAGAGCTGGTGGGCCGGGATAACAGTGATGGTCTGAGGCACCGTGTGCACAGTCCCGTTGAACTGCTTTCTCCTGGCCTCCTCCACCTCAAATCAAAAAGTGGATTTGTCATATGCACAGGATAGACGTAGTGTAAATGGTACAATGAAAAGCGTACTTGCAAGCGCCCCCTTCAACAGAGCGACAACAATTAAAACATATATATTCAATGAGTGAAAATAAGTTTTAAAAAAATCACAATAAAAACACTATGTCCCCCCAAAAATGTGACTCTGGTATAAGACAAACATGAATCTAACAGAAAAAGCACCTCCTCGGGTGTCCAGCTGACCCCGTGCTTCAGACGCTGGGCAGAGAACCAGATCTTTATCTGCTCCTCACTGAATTTGGTCTGAGCCGACAGACCCATGATCTCTGATACTGAAGGGTACGGGAACTTCTTGTAGGTGTTGACCAGGACTGTGTTGGTATCCATGGATTGGTTGTATGAGGGGATGCTGCTGACGGGGATGAGGAGCTGGGCTTGGGCGCTCTGCGGGGAGGGAGGGAGAAAGAGAACGCAAGAGAGAGAGAGTAGAGAGCAAGAGCAGAGAGAGAGAGGTTTTAGTCACTTATTTATCAGTAACATTACATAGTATCAACAGCAGTGAAAGGTGATTTGTTTTATTCAATTTACAATTTCAAAGAATTTGAAAATATGATCACCTGCTGGGCCTGCAGAGCTGAGAGGACCTGGGCCAGACCAGGAGGGAGCTGGAGTCCAGACATATTGGAGCTGAGGACAGAAGATTTCTTATGCTCTGATGACATCATATTGGGAATGTTCAGGAGAACACTGTGTTTCATGGACTCAGTGTAATGTGGGCTCATCTTCTCTACAGGAGTGAGGGAACCCAGCCCCAGAGGTGCTTCGATAGGCTCCTGCTCCCCTTCACTCTCTCCCATCCCGTCACTCTCCTCGGCTGCTTTCAGAGACACGGCGATCCTCTTCGGTTCCGATTTACCCCTCATTTTCATGATGGGGGTTTTGCTGAGTGAGATGCCAGCTGAGGCGGGGTCATCACTCTCTTCCGTCTCATGCTGTGTGTAACCCCCATCCGAGAGAAGGTCACTGAGCGTCTGCTCCAGGGTTGGTTGGTTGCTGCGTTTCACTCCTGTGCAGGTGACACCGTCCTCTCCGCTGGAATGACTGATGTCGTGCTCTGAAAAGTAAATTGCCCAGCTATGTTAGTTTAACTACATCAGAGAACAAGGGTCATTTTCAGGAGTAGAGCACACCATAGCAGATTGGTTTTGAAACAGTAGGTCGATATGAGCATTTCATATAGGTTTCACTCGGTTTCAAAAGCTTTTCTCCTGTTTAGTGCCAACAGAACAAAATCAAATCACATTTTATTTGTCACATGCTTGGTAAACAACAGGTGTAGACTGCTTACTTACGGGTCGTTCCCAACAACGCAAAGAGAAAGATAATAACACAAGGAATAGCACCTGGCCGTGCTGCTGCTCCAGTTTCAACTGTTCTGCCTGCGGCTATGGAACCCTGACCTGTTCACCGGACGTGCTACCTGTCCCAGACCTGCTGTTTTCAACTCTCTAGAGACAGCAGGAGCGGTAGAGATACTCTCGATGATCGGCTATGAAAAGCCAACTGACATTTACTCCTGAGGTGCTGACTTGCTGCACCCTCGACAACTACTGTGATTATTATTATTTGACCATGCTGGTCATTTATGAACATCTTGGCCTTGTTCTGTTATAATCTCCACCCGGCACACCTAGAAGAGGACTGGCCACTCCTCATAGCCTGGTTCCTCTCTAGGTTTCTTCCTAGGTTTTGGCCTTTCTAGGCAGTTTTTCCTAGCCACCGTGCTTCTACACCTGCATTGCTTGCTGTTTGGGGTTTTAGGCTGGGTTTCTGTACAGCACTTTGATATATCAGCTGATGTAAAAAGGGCTATATAAATACATTTGATTTGAATATATCCTCTGAGTAACAATAACTAGGCTATATACAAGGGGTACCAGCACCGAGTCAATGTGCAGGGGTACGATGTAATTGAGGCAGATATGTACATATAGGTAGAGACAAAGTGACTAGGCAACAAGATAGATAATATCAGTAGCAGCAGTGTAAGTGATGAGTCAAGAGTGCAAAATGGTCAATGCAGATAGTTAGTCCGGGTAGCTAACAGTTTTATGGCTTGGGGGTAGAAGCTGTTCAGGGTCCTGTTGGTTCCATACTTGCCGTGCGGTAGCAGAAAGAACAATCTAGGACTTGGGTGGCTGGAGTCTGACAATTTTTAGGGCTTTCCTCTGACACCACCTGGTATAAAAGTCCTGGATGGCATGGAGCTCGGCCCCAGTGATGTACCGGAACGTACGCACTATCCTCTGTAGCGACTTGCGGTTGGATGCCAAGCAGTTGCCATACCAAGCGGTGATGCAGCCAGTCAAGATCGAGCCAGGTGATTAACATTTCAAGAAACAGATGTGAGCAACATGTTGAAGATGAATAAAACCCTTCCCCACCTGTCTCTGGGTCAGTGGAGACCACAGCGGCGTCTGTAAGTCCCTCTGCAGCGCTCTCAGCTCCATCCTCCCCCACCTGCATGTCTGCATCCTGCTCCTCCATCACGTTAGAAGAAGGCAGGACCATGCAAGGTGTTGTTGACTTCCTCCTGCTTGCCATGGTGTAGGTAGGCTATCCTCCAAGATAACTTTGTGTAAAGAGATGTGTCTGGAATGGATGACCTTCCGCTAGTGATGGTTTGATTCACAATCTAAAACCTCTAATATTTTCATCTGTGGACTGAAATAAAAATGTATTTGACAGGTTCCATCCAATATAGTTTCACTTGAACAGCTACAATCTGTATGGATTACTGCATAAATGTAATAGCACGTTCGCTGTACAGTAATTACAGTGAAGTTGAAATGTGTCCTAGCTATACCATCTTTTGCATGAGAAACCTATTGCAATGATTATTTCTGCACACGACTGCAACTTGTTTGTAGCTACTGTCTAGTTTGTAGTAGCTGGTCATTTACAATACGTTTGGACCCAATTGCTCTTAATGCCATTTGTTTATGTAGAAAAAAAATATTGCTATCCAGTGTAACTATAGCAAATTGATTATCTTATTAGATTGCTAGCTATCCAGATCTAGCTAACCTAGCTTCCATTTCTGCATCTAGCCAGCCAGTTTACACCTGGGATAGACATTGCGGCTGGAAGCCAAATACTGTAGCTAGCTAGCCACCACAGTAGGCAGTACAGCAGCTGAGTTTGCGTTTACTTACCAGGACAAGAGGTAGCTTCTGCGCAGGCTCTCCTGCCCCCGGCAATTTGTCTTAGGTTCTCGTCTAATGTTAGCTAGCCTACCTATGAACAGTTCAGCCCGAGCTCTCTGCCGGACTGCAGTAGTTTTGCTCGGAGGCAGGCGAGTCCAGTTCACCGCTGTCTGCAGATGAAAACATGGAACATTTTCGCTGCAACAGTTCTTTTCCCGACTGATATCCCTTTACAGACGTATTCAAAAAAAGGCAGGAAGCTACTACATTAGTCACTTCAAGCATGCCATTTGTCCATCAAATTATATCACACTTTGTGTTCTTTTTTTAATGGCAGTTTTTAATGATTAAGCGGCGTCATCACGTTAATGCGATACGTCTTGACGTCATTCATAGGCGACATCTGTCACGCATGCATGGAGAAATGTTGCTTCAAATAAAATGTCTATCAACCGATAGAAGCATTTAAAAAGTGACGGTCCTGACGTTTGTATTCATACAGTATTTATCGTTACCGTCTGACCACAAACAAACCCTGAGGCTGCACCATGCTCAGTTTGTATTCCGCTATAAACAAAATAGTTACTGGCAATAGATATTTTTCAACCAGTTAACACATCACAATATCGTCTTTCCTTTATGGTATAACAAGACACAAGAACAAATACTTGTAAAAAAAACACTTTAATTAAATAAAAGAAAGAGTATACAAGTTGTTAGAAATATACAAATGTGTATTTCCTATCAAAATATGGTTATAGACTTGTTCTTTATACATTTAGACAACGGGGAAATACTACGTGCAATCCATGACTAGCTACATCTTTATTGTATAAAACTCATTATGAAAAATCTTCAATTTCATTTTCCATTTCCTGGAAAGAGAATAAGAAAATATTAGAAAACATAGAAAAACTCAATTGCTCAATGATATGTTTCATAAGTGCACTTATACATTTAAAAAAAAATACATAGTACAAATTAAAATGTATAGAATGACAAACCTTCAGCAGGGCAGTCTTGTCGTAGTCTTTGCGGTGTCTGTAGATACTCTGACACAACAAGGCGTATAGCTTCTCCAGTTGATAGACCTCATATCCCTCAGTCTTAGACACCGCTCTCTGAAGCAGCTCCTGAAATGAAGGAGCAGAAAACCAGCTCAGCACTGAGGTCTTATATCCTCCATCTTTGTCTAAACGAAGAAGGTGCCTCCGTCTGATTCCAGATCCGTTTGTGCTCTTGCCAACTCTATTGCTGTCATTGTCAAGCCAAAACATGGCTTGGCATGACAATTCCAATACACTGCCACTGGCTAGTTGCCTTAACCACAGATCTAGGATCAGTTAACAACCTCATTAGGAGGCTCGGGCGACGAGCTGACCCTGGACCAGCTGCAGTGATAATCTGTTACCTTTAGTTTGTTGTGATCCACCACAGGGGGCTTTGTCTTCTGGTCCAGTATCTCCTGGTCAACATCCATCACCTGCTGCATCCCCTGGTACTTCAAGCCCCGCGCCGCACGCCTCACTCCTACTTCTGACAAGAGGACAGAGGGACGGAGTGAGTGTACAATTCAACAAAGTTCACTTAAAAACAGAGTGTCATTGTGGGAAGGGAGGCTGCAAACCTGTGGTATTCTCTTCCTCCACTTCCACTCTCTGAGGCTCAGTTTTGTCTGTAGTGGACGCCTGCCTCTGGGTGAATGAGGAAAATGTTGAAAACAGAGAAATGCAATCAATGCAGCAGGAGAATCATCCATACAAAAAGCAACATCCATTTTACAACAAAATAACATACATTGTCTCCCCCTTCTGGTAAGATGTGGTTTTCCTGGGCGCCAACCACCACTACAGGGTCCTGGGTGCCCTCACTGCTCTGGTCTCCAGCCCTAGCCTCCACAGCTTCCTCCACCCTGGGCTGGGTAGCCTCCGTTGTAGCCTGGCTAGCCTCCTCCGTGGTCCGGCTGTCCTTAGTGTCTTTCTCCATGGGCTGGCTGTCCTGGTTCTCCTGTTGGGCTGGTTCCTCCTGCTCCATGGGGGTCTCCTCAGCCCCGGTGATCTCCAGCTCCTCCAGGCCTGACTCTGCAGCATCACCACCCTCCTCCTCCTCACTCTCTGCCCCTCTCCTCTCCTCCTCCTCTCCAGACTCCACCACAGCAGAGTGGTCTTTAGAAGTGTGAGGAGAGGACCTTTTCCTGATGATGCCATTGCACCAGCGGCTCTTCCTGCGCTTCTTCTTCTGAGCTGCTGAGAAGTAGATGACCAGATAATCAAAGCCAATTCAAAAACCACCTTTATGAATGACTGAATGATGTGTGTAAACATGGTGAGAGAAACTGACAAGGTGTTATCATCGGTCTTTCATTACCAGCAGTTAGTAGAGGATAGATCTGGAAAGCTCTCCGTAGTCTGTCTGCAGAGTAGTGAAATGCTAACCTGTGTAGCATTGTGTGTCTGTACATTATTGAGATGCTTGCTAACCTGAAGGGCGTGGTGTGGTCACAGCTGAGGGAGCAGCAGCGGTAGACTCTTTAGAGGGGCCTGCTGCATCGGTGCTCTTGGCATCCACTGCTCTTGTCTTGGGATGAACGTGATAGTAGGATGGAGCGAACCTTGAAGTGGAGCAACCTGGAAGTTAAGAGAGGCAGTTCATATTTAAATCTATCAGGAATGCTCTTCTTTCATCCATCCAGGAGAGCAGCAGCACAGATCAACTGGTCCCTGAACTCTAGAACCCTCTGTCTGGAACTACTCTGCACCAATAGAATAACACCTGACCTCTTGTGCTACGGGACTCCTTGATATCCTCGCAGATCTTCTCAAAGTCTTCATCCAGTTCGTCTTTGACGATGGCCTGAACAGTGTCCTTCAGAGCACAGGCTCTGTGGCGGATCTGACGATCTGGAAGACACCCAGTACAGACTTGTCACATCAGTATTATTATGAAGTGATGAATGGATAGATTCATGAATTAATAGTTGGCTGAATAAAGTAATGAATGATTAGTTGAATACATTAATTTATGAAATAAATGAAACATTCTCCCATGAACAGGAATACAACATCTGTGAAAATTCTGGATATCGCCGATTTCCTACCTGAAGGATCTTTGTCAGGGTTGTATTCCAGACAGTTCTTCCAGATGAGATCCACGTCGTGTACAAACTCCTTCACGGTCACGTACTTGTGAGTGTCGATGTTGGAGAGGACAGTGGACAGGTCCATGGGCTGCTCTATAACTGTAGCATAGTCAGGTACCTAGACAAGATCCATCAAAACAACAGGTCAGCCATTGTCCATGTGATAGAGATTCTACCATGTCCATGTTTAGACAACATCTGGCCTCTTCTCTTTATTTAACCCTCATCTGATGTTTATACGTGGCTCAGAACACAGCCCTCCCCTCTAGAACACAGCCCTCCCCTTTAGAACACAGCCACTTTTACAGCAATTGATGGTCAGTCTCACTTCCTCCAGGTCGACGGGCTTGGTGAAGGCCTTGAAGCGTTTGTCCTGAGAGAGGCGGTTGGTGACATCACGCAGGAAGAGGCGGAGCTCCCTGAGAGTGTCTTCCTCCTGCTCCTCCAATCGCTGCTGCTCCTTCTCCGTCAGCATTCTCGGGGGAAGAGGGGGAGCCACGGGGAGCACCTCCAGGGCTGCAAGCACTGGGGAGGACAGGGAGGTAAGTGACTAACCACATGACTGAGCGAGTGCTGACAGCTTTGGTACAGAGAACGTGCTCCTCTAATGTTCTACTGCTTGATTACCAGCACCTCATACAATACTTACTAGTTGTGAAGTTGAGCTTGTTTAACCGTTTTGAACCAATATCCAGGATTCCACTAAAATATTTCAGAGTACAGTGCAGCCTTACCTGCTTTCTTCTTGGATGCAGGAGCTTTGGCAGCCTGGTTTAGGATGAGATCGTCAAAGAAGTTCCTTCTCTCTTGTGGGGTTGGGACCTGAACCTGGAGCACCTCTCCATACTCAGCACAGAACAGGTCCTGGACCTATGGGGGGGACATTTACCAAGATGAGTCACCAGGTGAACATAACATTCAGATGAATAGGAATGAACGAGATCATTCTGACTGATCCCCTGCTCAGAGGCCCAACTCCAACCCTCCAGCCCATCCCACAGGGGGAGGGAACCAGTGCACATTTTCTAGGGCTTGTGTCCAGTTGGTGATTAGATCTCTTTTAGTCCTCGTTTGGACTAATCTTCCAAGAGTCCTTAAAAACATCAAAATCCTTATAATCACATATAACGCACAGCAGACAAAATACACTGCCATATTGGTGATGTTAGGGGCGGTGTGTTCACTACATCCTGTTAGACTGCTGTGGGGCGGTGTGTTCACTACCATCCTGTTAGACTGCTGTGGGGCGGTGTGTTCACTACATCCTGTTAGACTGCTGTGTGGCGGTGTGTTCACTACATCATGTTAGACTGCTGTGGGGCGGTGTGTCTGTCTACAGTACCTACCTCAGGGAAGAGGCTGCTGTGGGGGACATTACAGGTGGCCAGCAGCAGGATGGGTGAGAATGAGGGGATGTCCTGTAACAAGCTGAGGAAGGTAGCTCTGAGAGCAGACCCCACCGTGTCCCACCACCGCTGGATGTGAGGGATATAAAGGATACTGGGGGACGTCCTCTTGGCCTCACAGAACATCTACAACACAACATTACAGAACAGTGTTTATATGGACATGCATGCCTCCGCACAGAATATCTACAAGTCAAAACATACAGGACATCAACTGTCCATCAATACAAGACATCAATACTGTCCATCTCTGGGTTCATCAATACAAGACATCCAATGGAACATTAATGCTGTCCATCTCTGGGTTCATCTCAAAAGTCTTTCTTAGACTCCTCTCTCCTCGGACCTTCTCCAAATATGTGAAGAATCAAGGAAAGACTAAAGATACCCGTCTGTCATGGCTGCTGGCACAGGGCTCAATAGTGCACTATACAGAAAACAGGGTGTGATCCAAGGGGGTTGTACAGTACCTGAGCGCAGGCCTCCTCAGGAGAGGTGGTGCTGACGCCGAACAGCACGGCCATGTCCAGGGTGTAAACTGTGAACTTCTCCAGGGCATGGAGCACAGCAGGGGCCAGGTGACTGCTCTGACCTGACCCAGGACGCCCCGCTAGCAGCAGCCTGGGACGGTACGATGTAGGCTGGTTCAGCACGCTCCTGGGAGAACAGAGGGGGAGAAAAAGACTCAAATACTTTACAAGACCGGAGCTCAATACCCATTCTCCCCCTTTCTCATGAAGTGTACACTTCAGTCCACACACAGATTTCAAAGACGTCCAGTGCACACTTCAGGGAGGAGTGGGAGAAAGACAAATTTGGGATAAGTATTTCTGTGCGTTGGACAACCTGTTACTCACCTGCTGAAATGCAGGAAGCCCCCAGCTGCCTTGGCCTTGTGAGAGAGACCGTTGAGGCTGACAGAGTCCTCATCTTCACTGTGCAGGAGATCGGCATCTAAAACACCAGCTGGGAGGACACCTGAAGACAAGTGGTAAAACATCTTAGAACCTGACAACCAAGTATGACATTCAAGAACACAATACAACATACCCATTCTTACACAACAGACAAGGAAGGCATACCAAATCTGGGTCGTGTTTATTAGGGCACACTGTAGGAAAACCTTTGCTAACAAAAAACTAATTAGAGAGGAGTTCTGGTAGTACCTCCCGTTTCAAAACTTTCCCCCCTACTTATCACGGCCCTGTGGACAAAAAAAAAATCTCCCGACAATGAAGACAGTTCACATGAGAAAAAAAAGAAATTCTCTTGTCCCAGTTGACCCACCGTTGTCTCGCTTGTCTCTCTTGAGCCCCTGTTCTGCATGTGGGAACAGCCTGCTAACTGTATCCAGTACAGTCTGTAAGGCTGCACCAAGCAGTGGCTGGACTACAGGAGTCAGAGCCTTGGCTGGGGACGACACAGCTCTCTGGGAGGCTGGGACTGTCTTCCTCATGGCTGACAGGAAGTCCCTGCTGCCGATGGAGATAGATGCCACATCTAAAACCAGCTTCTGGGACGTGGAGTAAATCTGAGGGTAGCGTCTCCTCAGGGCACACAGAGCCGCCTCAGCACACACCGCCTTCATGTCAGCACCGCAGTAACCTAGGAGACACAGCAGGGGGACGTTGGGAAACGGTGTGGCAACGCAAGAGAGCATCAGCTACATGTTCTGATTACACACAACACTTTCAGTGAGCCTCCCAAAACGATTGGAATATTTAACAGGTTGGAATTTTAAAATGGCGTTTGAAAGAATGGGTAATCTTTTAAAAATTCTAGGTTGGTTTGGGAGAGGAGGGATTAATAGAAAACATACCAACACACTTGTCTGCCAGTTCCTCCAGGAAAGAGGCTGATGGCTGGGGAGTCCACTGTCTGGTGTGGATCTGCAGAATATCCTTCCGAGCCTGCAGTGGATAAGAACATGACCATGTATGTCAAATATGAATGTTTCCAAAAACAGTTCTCCTACATGAAATAAAAAGACCCTAATCTTAGTAGAACAAAGTAATGTTACCTGTTGACTTCTCACACAAGTCATCTTTTATCATACATACAGTACCAGTCAAAAGTTGAGACTCATTCAAGTGTTTTTATTTTTACTATTTTCTACATTGTAGAATAGTGAAGACATCAAAACTATGAAATAACACATGTAGTGAATCAACATTTTTATTAATCAAAACATTTTATATTTGAGATTCTTTAAAGTTGCCACCTTTTGCCTTGATGACAGCTTTGCACTCTTGGTATTCTCTCAACCAACTTCACATGGAATGCTTTTCCAACAGTCTTGAAGGCACTCTCACATATGCTGAGCACTTGTTGGCTGCTTTTCCTCCACCCTGCGGTCTAACTCATCCCAAACCATCTCAATTGGGTTGAGGTCGGGTGATTGTGAAGGCCGGGTAATCTGATGCAGCACTCCATGACTCTCCTTCTTGGTCAAATAGTCATTGTCATGTTGAAAAACAAATGATAGTCCTACTAAGCCCAAACCAGATGGGATGGCGTATCGCTGCAGAATGCTGTGGTAGACATGCTGGTTAAGTGTGCCTTGAATTCTAAATAAATCACTGACAGTGTCACCAGCAAAGCACCCCCACACCATCACACCTCTTCCTCCATGCTTCACGGTGGGAACCACACATTCGGAGATTATCCGTTCACTTACTCTGCGTCTCACAAATTTGGACTCATCAGACCAAAGGACAGATTTCCCCCAGTCTAATGTCCATTGCTTGTGTTTCTTGGCCCAAGCAAGTCTCTTCTTATTGGTGTCCTCTAGTAGTGGTTTCTTCGCAGCAGTTCGACCATGAAGGCCTGATTCACAGTCTCCTCTGAACAGTTGATGTTGAGATGCGTCTTACTTGAACTCTGAAGCATTTATTTGGGCTGCAATCTGGAGGTGCAGTTAATTGCCGATTTTTGAGGCTGGTAACTCTAATGAACTTAATCCTCAGCAGCAGAGGTAACTCTGGGTCTTCCATTCCTATGGCGGTCCTCATGAGAGACAGTTTCATCATAGTGCTTGATGGTTTTTGCAACTGCATTTGAAGAAATGTTAAAAGTTCTTGACATTATTGATTGACCTTCATGTCTTAAAGTAATGATGGACTGTCGTTTCTCTTTTCTTATTTGAGCTGTTCTTGCCATATGGACTTGGTCTTTTACCAAATAGGGCTATCTTTTGTATACCACCCCTTTTCTTGTCACAACTGATTGGCTCAAACGCATTAAGGAAAGAAGTTCCACAAATTAACTTTTAACAAGGCACACCTGTTAATTGAAATGCAATCCAGGTGACTACCTCATGAAGCTGGTTAAGAGAATGCCAAGAGTGTGCAAAGCTGTCATCAAGGCAAAGGGTGGCCACTTTGAATAATCTCAAATACAAAATATATTTTGATTTGTTTAACACTTTTTGAGTTACAACATGTGTTATTTCATAGTTTGATGTCTTCACTATTATTCTACAAAGTAGAAAATAGTAAAAAGAAAGAAAAACCCTCGAATGAGTAGGTGTCCAAACTTTTGACTGGTACTGTGTGTACACACACACACATAAATAATATGATTTGAACAAACATGACCTCCATCAGTGGTGTATTCACTAGGAACCAAACGGAAGCAAACTCAAACAAACAGAGGGGGACCTACCTGAATTTGTCGACTAGAAATCTGGTTTTCAATGCAAAACTGTTTTCTACGGCGTGGTCACTAAGACCCTTGTCTCACCTCTCGGTCAGGCAGGCCAAAGAGGAACTCTCGGTCGAAGCGTCCAGGTCGCCTGAGAGCTGGGTCTATAGAGTCCAGACGGTTAGTAGCACCGATCACCACAACCTCTCCTCTGCTGTCTAACCCATCCATCAGGGCAAGGAGAGTGGACACGATGGAGCTGTAAAATGGAAACACATACAGAACATTATTCCCACTGTACGAAGACGTACTAAACAAAAGATACCAAATAGCTAAACAAGAAGCAATGATGTTTGTATTCAAATCAGTTTGTTCCAGTGATTAACAGTGTCTGACCTGTGTATCTGGTCTTGTCTGCTTGAGCGGACGGGAGCCAACCCATCAACCTCATCAAAGAATATAATCGATGGCCGCATCTGATAAGCCTAAAAGATTTGGGGGAAAAATATTTTTTTTAAAGAGTATTTCCTCATCTCGGTTTCAACATCCTGGAACAATAACTCTAATACAATATATTTCAGAACCAGAAGCCAACTTCCATGGAGAATAATGGTAGGTACTGACCTGGTCGAAGAGAAGACGGAGCTGCCGTTCGGACTCTCCCACCCACTTGCTGAGGCAGTCTGCTCCCTTTCTCATGAAGAAAGAGACCTTCCTCTCTCCCTGACTGCACTCGTTAGCCAACGCCCTGGCCACTAGAGTCTTCCCTGTTCCAGGAGGTCCGTAGAACAAACAGCCCCTACAGACACACACACAGAGTAAGAATCTACAGCATCAAGAGCAACAACAGATCCTAGATCATTCCACCGTAAGATTATGGATGACTTTCTAAACATTTATTTCTAGCTACCTTGGTGGTTGGATCTTGAACCTCTCAAACACCTCTGGGTAAAGCAGAGGGAAGACCACCATCTCTTTCAGGGCAGAGATGTGTCTGCTCAGTCCCCCAATGCTGTCAAAACGCACCTAGAAAACAACATTACACCATTTCAATGTTGGACAATGTTGTCCGGGACTTTCCCAGTTACATATCCTTTCCCTCTTTCATTCCCCCTCACGGACTTAACATATGACTGGTGCAGGTATGGACTGGAGAGAGCTCCTGAAGGTTTCCTC
>NW_026600869.1:27500-108630 GCF_029448725.1 Salvelinus fontinalis | reverse complement strand
ACACAGTGGATAGAATACTGAGGATCCATAATCATTAAGACACAGTGGATAGAATACTGAGGATCCATAATCATTAAGACACAGTGGATAGAATACTGAGGATCCATAATCATTAAGACACAGTGGATAGAATACTGAGGATCCATAATCATTGAGACACAGTGGATAGAATACTGAGGATCCATAATCATTAAGACACAGTGGATAGAATACTGAGGATCCATAATCATTGAGACACAGTGGATAGAATACTGAGGATCCATAATCATTAAGACACAGTGGATAGAATACTGAGGATCCATAATCATTAAGACACCGTGGATAGAATACTGAGGATCCATAATCATTAAGACACAGCATGCATCTTTGACAGTAGTTGAACCCCATAACTAGACCCACATACAAGCTTGTAGCAAAAAAGAGAGAGAGAGGGAGAGAGAGGCTGTGGACGGAGCGAGAGACAGGGAGAGAGAAAAGAGGGAGAGAAAGGGAAAGAGAGAGAAAGTGAGAAATAGAGAGTTAGATATTGTTCACAGAGAGGCTGAGTCTATAACATTCATCCACAGGGAAAAAGTTTGCAAATAGAGCATGAATATTTGATATCCATTGATTACGAATCTACTTATCTTGATATCAAATCCAATATATACTGTAATCCTTCTTTGCTTCTCGGAAACCCTTTCATCACATATTTCCCATAACTCTACCATTGCGCGTTATCAAGTTGAGCTGCCCTCACATATTTGGCCATTCTCAAATTACAGCAGTCTTAGCAAAATATTATATTAGTAGCAATCAGTAACATTAGTAACATTGGAAATGCCATTAGGATGGTGAGTAATCAGAGAGAGAGAGAGAGAGAGGTGTGTGTATTCCATTGCGTGTCAGAGATGTCTAGTGAGGATGTAGCTGGACTAGAAGGGAGGAGTGTGTCTGTGTGTCTGTGTGTGTGTCTGTGTGGTTTAAAAGGAGACTAGACTAGATTAATAGATAGTGGAAAACAGCAGACTGCCCCCCCCCCCCCCACACACACACACACACACATACACACCCCCACCCCCTTCCACACACACACACACACACACACACACACACACACACACACACACACACACACACACACACACACACACACACACACACACACACACACACACACACACACACACACACACACACACACACACTCCCCAGACGGAGGCCCTTTATCCTATTGGCGTCAGCCCAGCGTCACTTAAAGAGCAAGTGAGGCCACTTACCATGAGTGATTCTCAGTGTGATTGGTCGACCTTACGCTGACCCCCAGAGACCCCCCAGGGCCGTGACGAAGGAAGTGGCTGCTGGAAGGCCAGCCGACTCATGGCACGCAACCTCCTTCCTCTCCCCTCCTCTTCCAAACCACACACAATCTCCCTCTCCCTCAATTCCTCTCCATCAATTCCTCTCTCTCTTCCTCCCTCTCTCTCTTCCTCTCCCTCTCCTTCTTTCTTTTCCTCGCCTCCCTCTCTTTCTCTCCCACACACTAGAATGCAGCTTTGGCCAAAGAAAATATCACACAGACATCACACTGCTGATGTTCACCAACCCAGTTCAGCTGTTTGTTGAAAACAAACACACAGTAGAACTTCTGATGTACAGAAAACAGTCTCTTATCAACAGCGTATTTATATTCACACAAACCGGCAAATGTGACCTTTTGTGTTCGAGTCCATGTCTCCTCCAGTGTGCCAAATGACTATGTTAGCCTGCAGAGCCAAAGGCACAAAGCTGAGACAAATTCAACAGAATTAACCAAATGGATGTTTCTAGATAATGTAGCATGAAGTATACTGTATATCCTGCCATGCTAAGGAGAGTACACTGAAACAACCCCTGCATTCCAAATACAAGAGACCTAGTCTATCCCATCGTCATTAAGATCAGAATGAGATTATCTCATAGAGGCTAAACTCTCTGTAATATGCATCTCCCTGATGGAGCCTTAATGAGAAGCAGTGGGAAGAGAGAGAGAACAAACACACACACACGCACAAAAACACACTTTCAGGCCTTTCCCCTAACCCTCCTCCCCTCCAAACAAGCCTGGCGGAGCTACAATTATCAGGAGTAAAGCATGTATTTATAGCGAGCCAGGGATAAATCGCGGAATGAATAGTGAGGCGGTTATATTTAACGCTCTGTGATGTCAACATGAGGTTGGCCAGTTGCCATGGTTTCTCCCTACTGAGCAGGGCGGGGGGGGGGGGGGGGAGTCTTATCAACGGCGTGCTGAGAGAAGGCAGTGGTGGAGGAGAGATAGCATGTCAACAGTCTGAGAGGAAAGACCTAATACAAAGGGGGCTGTTGGTGTCGCTGGGTAGGACAATGAACTCAGCAACAGACAGACATGGCTCCCGAGTGGTGCAGCGGTATAAGGCACTGCATCTCAGTGCTAGAGGCGTCACTACAGACCCTGGTTCAATTCCAGGCTGTATCACAACCGGCCATGATTGGGAGTCCCATAGGGTGGCGCACAATTGGCCCAGCATCGTCCGGGTTTGGCTGGGGTAGGCCGTCATTGTAAACAAGAATTTGTTCTTAACTGACTTGCCTAGTTAAATCCCAATAGGCTTGCATTATAATAGGCCCTTGAACTGTTCTCTATTGTCGGTGAGAGCTAGTGATATCACAGCTGGCCATTAGGACATTAGTCTATGATGACACTTGAATTGGATTTTCATGCAAACTCGCTAATGTGGAAAAACTATCCTGAACCATATCTCAGCCCAAGCTGTGGTCAAGACAGTTGAAACTGTTCCAGTGTCGGCTACTGTATGCATGTAGATAAACAGAATGGGAGAAAACCACACGAGAAGATCCTTTGTAAAACAGTGGCAGCCTATATTTAACCTGCCTATTCTCTAAGAAATGAGGCCACACTTCCCCGGCAACAACCAGCTGACAAATTCAACCAGCCGTCATTCCTGCCAATAAAATAATTATCCTACACAAGCACTGTCCCCATTCAACGAGAGATGTTACAGTCATTTGAACCATGCAGGCTCCTTCATTCTATAGTGTGTAGTGCATATAGCTACACAATAGTGTCTAGTTCTATAATGTCAAGAATTCCTAATGACTTCATCCAACAGCTACGTTATCTCAATGGACCAGGGAGGCTTCCACTGTTGGAGTGAAGGGCCAGAGAGAAGAAGAACCAATCATGAGAGGGTATTGAGCGAGAGGGGGGAGTGTGTGTGTGTGTGTGTGTGTGTGTGTGTGTGTGTGTGTGTGTGTGTGTGTGTGTGTGTGTGTGTGTGTGTGTGTGTGTGTGTGTGTGTGTGTGTGTGTGTGTGTGTGTGTGTGTGTGTGTGTGTGTGTGTGTGTGTGTGCGTACAAGCGTAGTGGAAGTGTAGCTGAGGGGCTCTCAATTTAGTTCTCAACTAAAGCTCCTTAACCCACTATTGTATTAACATCTTCACGTGTCCCACCGCAACACACACACACACACACACACACACACGCACAAACCAGAGGAAATGACAAGTGCTGTGAAGTCGCCGGGGCGAAGAGGAGACACTTACAGCCTAGCACCGTAATCCTCAACTCTGAGAGTGACGTGCTGTTACACATGGGAGTACATCCTCCTGCCCAAGCAGTGTGTTCAGCCCCTCAAAGATCTAGAAGAGGGAGGGGTGGAGGAGGGATAGAGGGAACGATGGAGAGAGGGAGGACTGGGGGGATGGGGGAGGGAGAGAGGGAACAATGGAGGGAATGGAGGGATGTAAGGAGAGAGTGAGGGAATAAAGCGAGGGAAGGAGAGAGGGAGGAGTGGGGGGATGGAGGGAGGGAGAGAGAGAGAGAGGGAATAAGGGATATAGGGAAGGAGGGAAAGGGAGAGAGAGAGGAGGTGGGGGGATGGAGGGAGGGAGATAGAGAGGGAATAAGGGATATAGGGAAGGGGGGAAAGGGGGAGAGAGAGGAGTGGGGGGATGGAGGGGAGAGAGAGAGAGAGGGAATAAGGGATATAGGGGAGGAGTGGGGGGATGGAGGGAGAGAGAGAGAGAGGGAAAAGGGATATAGGGAAGGAGGGAAAGGGGGAGAGGGAGGAGTGGGGGGATGGAGGGAGGGAGATAGAGAGGGAATAAGGGATATAGGGAAGGGGGGAAAGGGGAGAGAGAGGAGTGGGGGGATGGAGGGAGAGAGAGAGAGAGGGAAAAGGGATATAGGGAAGGAGGGAAAGGGGAGAGGGAGGAGTGGGGGATGGAGGGAGAGAGAGAGGGAATAAGGGATATAGGGAAGGGGGGAAAGGGGAGAGAGAGGAGTGGGGGGATGGAGGGAGAGAGAGAGAGAGGGAAAAGGGATATAGGGAAGGAGGGAAAGGGGAGAGGGAGGAGTGGGGGGATGGAGGGAGAGAGAGAGGGAATAAGGGATATAGGGAAGGGGGGGGAAAGGGGAGAGGGAGGAGTGGGGGGATGGAGGGAGAGAGAGAGAGAGAGAGGGAATAAGGGATATAGGGGGAGAAGTGGGGGGATGGAGGGAGAGAGAGAGAGGGAATAAGGGATATAGGGAAGGGGGGAAAGGGGAGAGAGAGGAGTGGGGGGGGATGGAGGGAGGGACAGAGAGAGAGGGAATAAGGGATTATAGGGAAGGGGGGAAAGGGGAGAGGGAGGAGTGGGGGGATGGAGGGGAGGGACAGAGAGAGAGGGAATAAGGGATATAGGGAAGGGGGGAAAGGGAGGAGAGGGAGGAGGGGGGATGGAGGGGAGAGCAGAGAGAGAGGGAATAAGGGATATAGGGAAGGGGGGAAAGGGGGAGAGGGAGGAGTGGGGGGATGGAGGGAGGAGAGAGAGAGAGGGAATAAGGGATATAGGGAAGGGGGGAAAGGGGAGAGGGAGGAGTGGGGGGGATGGAGGGAGAGAGAGAGGGAATAAGGGATATACGGGAAGGGGGGGAAAGGGGGAGGAGAGAGGAGTGGGGGGATGGAGGGAGGGACAGAGAGAGAGGGAATAAGGGATATAGGGAAGGGGGAAAGGGGAGAGGGAGGAGTGGGGGGATGGAGGGGGAGGGAGAGAGAGAGGGGAATAAGGGATATAGGGAAGGGGGAAAGGGGAGAGGGAGGAGTGGGGGGATGGAGGGAGAGAGAGAGAGAGAGAGGGAATAAGGGATATAGGGGGAGAAGGTGGGGGGATGGAGGGAGAGAGAGAGAGAGGGAAAAGGGATATAGGGAAGGAGGGAAAGGGGAGAGGGAGGAGTGGGGGGATGGAGGGAGGGAGAGAGAGAGGGAATAAGGGATATAGGGAAGGGGGGAAAGGGGAGAGAGAGGAGTGGGGGGATGGAGGGAGGGACAGAGAGAGAGGGAATAAGGGATATAGGGAAGGGGGAAAGGGGAGAGGGAGGAGTGGGGGGATGGAGGGAGGGAGAGAGAGAGGGAATAAGGGATATAGGGAAGGGGGGAAAGGGGAGAGGGAGGAGTGGGGGGATGGAGGGAGAGAGAGAGAGAGAGAGGGAATAAGGGATATAGGGGGAGAAGTGGGGGGATGGAGGGAGAGAGAGAGAGAGGGAATAAGGGATATAGGGAAGGGGGGAAAGGGGAGAGAGAGGAGTGGGGGGATGGAGGGAGGGACAGAGAGAGAGGGAATAAGGGATATAGGGAAGGGGGAAAGGGGAGAGGGAGGAGTGGGGGGATGGAGGGAGAGAGAGAGAGAGGGAATAAGGGATATAGGGAAGAGGGGAAAGGGGAGAGGGAGGAGTGGGGGGATGGAGGGAGAGAGAGAGAGGGAATAAAGGATATAGGGAAGAGGGGAAAGGGGAGAGGGAGGAGTGGGGGGATGGAGGGAGAGAGAGAGAGGGAATAAAGGATATAGGGGGAGGAGTGGGGGGATGGAGGGAGAGAGAGAGAGAGGGAATAAGGGATATAGGGGGAGGAGTGGGGGGATGGAGGGAGAGAGAGAGAGGGAAAAGGGATATAGGGAAGGAGGGAAAGGGGAGAGGGAGGAGTGGGGGGATGGAGGGAGGGAGAGAGAGAGAGAATAAGGGATATAGGGAAGGAGGGAAAGGGGAGAGGGAGGAGTGGGGGGATGGAGGGAGGGAGAGAGAGAGAGAATAAGGGATATAGGGAAGGAGGGAAAGGAGAGAGGGAGGAGTGGGGGGATGGAGGGAGGAGGAGATTGCAGATACAGTCGAGAGGTGGGCCCTCAAACCTCTACAAGACGGATAGATGGCTGAATAAAGGGAGGGAATGGAAGGATGGAGGGATGAATACAGGTAGTGAGGGAGGGAGAGACTACAGTTAGTCAGAGGTAGTTGAATTCACACTGAGTGATTCACAGCTTTGTTAATCATACCAACAACTAAATTATGCAAGGGGAAAAAAATATTCTGAAAATAGTTACCATTATGCATGCTTGTGCCTTCTCCATGAAACAAAGGCAAGCAGATCAAGGGTGTTTCACAATGTGTTTGAAAGCATTTGAGTCGTCTACGCTACGCAGAGACATGGAAATAGACAAAACCTCGCCACAGGTTCTGCCTTGCCACTCAATAAGAAATATATTTTTAGCATAAAATGTATCCATAAATAAAAAGCTCAACAAATTCCTCTGGGAGCTGACCCTGTTGTAGATAGATGACTGTGGAACTATGAATACATTATAGTGACTAACAAAAGGTAGCAGCTTATTGAGTGCTGTTTGATGCTAATGAAAATAATATGAAAGGCTAGTCGTCAAGTTTTTGTCCCATTTTTATCCAGCTTTTATCCAAATTCAGAAATTGATTCACATATTCAGACGAAAGAGGCCATACAAACATGTTTAAACTAACAAAAACAGTCAACAGTGAAAATATGCTCCAAAAGACAGTCCTTTAAAACAAAGTCCTTTATTACCAACATTAACTTTTTTAAATAACTATGGGCCCATACTAACAGAAAAGCTAGCAAAAACCTACAGTTAGCCTAATTCCCTATTAGCTAGAATGCTAACATATTAAGGTGTTGGCTGTGAATACGTGGAGCACTCCCCCCACCACAGACAGAGTAGAGGAGACCAGAGGGCCTAACATAGACTCACTCCCCACCACAGACAGAGTAGAGGAGACCAGAGGGGCTAACATAGACTCACCCCCCACCACAGACAGAGTAGAGGAGACCAGAGGGGCTAACATAGACTCACTCCCCACCACAGACAGAGTAGAGGAGACCAGAGGGGCTAACATAGACTCACACCCCCCCCATCACAGACAGAGTAGAGGAGACCAGAGGGGCTAACATAGACTCACCCCCCACCACAGACAGGGTAGAGGAGACCAGAGGGGCTAACATAGACTCACCCCCCACCACAGACAGAGTAGAGGAGACCAGAGGGGCTAACATAGACTCACCCCCCACCACAGACAGAGTAGAGGAGACCAGAGGGGCTAACATAGACTCACACCCCCCCCATCACAGACAGAGTAGAGGAGACCAGAGGGGCTAACATAGACTCACCCCCCACCACAGACAGGGTAGAGGAGACCAGAGGGGCTAACATAGACTCACCCCCCACCACAGACAGAGTAGAGGAGACCAGAGGGGCTAACATAGACTCACCCCCCACCACAGACAGAGTAGAGGAGACCAGAGGGGCTAACATAGACTCACTCCCCACCACAGACAGAGTAGAGGAGACCAGAGGGGCTAACATAGACTCACCCCCCACCACAGACAGAGTAGAGGAGACCAGAGGGGCTAACATAGACTCAACCCCCACCACAGACAGAGTAGAGGAGACCAGAGGGGCTAACATAGACTCACTCCCCACCACAGACAGAGTAGAGGAGACCAGAGGGGCTAACATAGACTCACTCCCCACCACAGACAGAGTAGAGGAGACCAGAGGGGCTAACATAGACTCACTCCCCACCACAGACAGAGTAGAGGAGACCAGAGGGGCAAACATAGACTCACCCCCCACCACAGACAGGGTAGAGGAGACCAGAGGGGCAAACATAGACTCACCCCCCACCACAGACAGAGTAGAGGAGACCAGAGGGGCTAACATAGACTCACTCCCCACCACAGACAGGGTAGAGGAGACCAGAGGGGCTAACATAGACTCACCCCCCACCACAGACAGAGTAGAGGAGACCAGAGGAGATAACATAGACTCACTCCCCACCACAGACAGGGTAGAGGAGACCAGAGGGGCTAACATAGACTCACCCCCCACCACAGACAGAGTAGAGGAGACCAGAGGGGCTAACATAGACTCACTCCCCACCACAGACAGGGTAGAGGAGACCAGAGGAGATAACATAGACTCACCCCCCACCACAGACAGGGTAGAGGAGACCAGAGGAGATAACATAGACTCACCCCCCACCACAGACAGGGTAGAGGAGACCAGAGGGGCTAACATAGACTCACCCCCCACCACAGACAGGGTAGAGGAGACCAGAGAGGCTAACATAGACTCACCCCCCACCACAGACAGGGTAGA
This sequence comes from Salvelinus fontinalis, assembly GCF_029448725.1. Lineage (NCBI taxonomy): Eukaryota > Metazoa > Chordata > Actinopteri > Salmoniformes > Salmonidae > Salvelinus > Salvelinus fontinalis. Next base: position 100,171 of record NW_026600869.1, on the reverse strand, counting down.
GGAGACCAGAGGGGCTAACATAGACTCACCCCCCACCACAGACAGAGTAGAGGAGACCAGAGGGGCTAACATAGACTCACTCCCCACCACAGACAGGGTAGAGGAGACCAGAGGAGATAACATAGACTCACCCCCCACCACAGACAGGGTAGAGGAGACCAGAGGAGATAACATAGACTCACCCCCCACCACAGACAGAGTAGAGGATACCAGAGGGGCAAACATAGACTCAACACCCACCACAGACAGAGTAAAGGGAACCATCACACGGAATGAGAGTCAACATAGCAGGATCTCTCTCTCTCGCTCTCTCTCTCTCTGTCGCGCTCTTTCTCTCTGTCTCCCTCACTCTTTCTCCCTCTCTCTCTGTCTCTCTCTACTCTCTGTCTCTCTCTCTCTTTCTCTCTCTCTCTCTCGCTATTCTTTCTTCTCTGTCACTCTCCCTCTTTCTTCTCTCTTTCTCTGTCTCCCTCACTCTTTCTCCCTCTCTCTCTCTGTCTCTCTCTACTCTCTGTCTCTCTCTCTCTTTCTCTCTCTCTCTCTCGCTATTCTTTCTTCTCTGTCGCTCTCCCTCTTTCTTCTCTCTTTCTCTCTACTCTCTTCTGTCTCTCTTTTTCTTCTCATTCTCTCTCTCTACTTTTTCTTCCTCTTCTCTTTCTTCTGTCTCTAGTGTGATTCTGTGGATTTACTAGGAACAAAGGACAGAGCATAGTTTCACCAATGTGACAGAAGTCTTGCAGTACATTATGCCACCCACATGCACGTACACACACACACACTCATCATTGCTCCCACTGACCTTAAATTGATTAAATCATTTGATGCTCTATGGCGTGTAAACTCAAATATGCCCCATGCTGTAAGTAAAACTGACACACACACACACACACAAACAGACGCACACACACAGACTTAACTGAGTATAAATTAAATCTCTCCTAATCAGACTTTTCAAATGGGACCCTTCGCCTATGGTCAAAGTGGCCCTGTCAGTAAACAAACCATCGTCAACAGAGACCCAGTAGGTTTGCCTGAAGGAACTAGCCTAGCATACACTCTTAGAAAAAAGAGTGATATCTAGAACCTAAAAGGGTTCTTCGGCTGTCCCCATAGGAGAACCCTTTGAAGAACCCTTTTTGGTTCCAGATAGAACCCTTTTGGGATTCAATGTAGAACCCTTTCCACAGACGGTTCTTCCTGGACCCAAAAGGGTTCCCTTATGGGGACCGATGAATAACCCTTTTGGAACCCTTTTTTATAAAAGTGTACAGATGTCACACACCCCCCCACACCCACACCTACACCCCCCCACCCCCACCTTTTAATCTCCTGATGTCACGCCCTGACCTGTGTGACTAGGGTGGGCAATCTATGTTGTATTTCTATGTTGGCCTGGTAAGGTTCCCAAACAGAGGCAGCTGTCTATCGTTGTCTCTGATTGGGGATCATACTTAGTGTGTGGGATCTTGATTTTGTATAGTAGCTTTGTAGCCTGCAGAACTTTACGTTTGTTTTGTATTTTGTTGTTTTTCGGTGTTCCTTTTAATAAAAGTAAGATGTTCGCCTACCACGCTGCACCTTGGTCCGATCCTTCCATCAACAAGCGTAACACCTGATCTATGTGTGAATGCACAGATGGAAGAGAGGAACAGACTAGAGAAAAAAGAGAGGATGACCATGCAGATGAAATGCTAAATCCCTAACAACAAAGGCAGCTGATGCACTACACTTGGCGGGACAGAGAGGCAGAACGGTGAAAAAGAGGATGGGGGAGTGTGTAAGGGTGTGTGCCCTTGCCTTGCATGTGTGTGATTTTGCCTGATCTGATTTAAACTGAAAGCTGCGTTAGTTACAACTCGCCTGCAACTTCTGCAGAATTAGATTATCGTCACGAGGCGAGTGCTACTGACAAAACCACCGAGACTTCTTTTCACCGTTGATGAAAGCAAGTCAATGTTTTTACTCATAGTCACAACACCCTCTCTCATTTTCTTTCTTTCTTTCTCTCTGTCTGTCTCTCTCTTTATCTCTCTCTCTCTCTCTCTCTCTCTTTATATCTTTCTCTTTATCTCTCTCTCTTTATCTCTCTCTCTCTCTCTTTATCTATTTCTCTTTATCTCTCTCTCTCTCTCTCTTTATCTCTCTCTCTCTCTTGTCTTATATCTCTACCTGTCTTCTCTCACTTCCTCTCTACATGTCTTCTCTATCTTCCTTCTTCTCCCCTCTCTCTCTCTATCGTTCCTTCCTGTGTGAAGGTGTGTCAGTACCCAGAGAACTCAGACCAATAGAAAACAACACCCATGAGCATTGACTTTAACCAACAAAGTGTATTGTTTACTCGCAGAGCTGCAAGTACAGATATTACATGATTGTCTAGAGTGTTCATATTGTTATTCTGCCATTTACCCCGCCAATGAGGCATATTCAATTATTTATTCTGACACAGACGCTATCAAAGAGAGTGCAAATTGAGACAAGAGTAGCTGTGGAAGAAGCTATGGAAGCAATTCCCACATAGAACCGTGAGCTAACAAACTGAAACAACATCAGTGTTAACATTGTCCAACCTCTAAGGTGTTACAGTACCAGTCAACTTGCTTTACAAGAAAGATATCAGCTCATTTCTTTCCATATTTCCCTTGAGTGAGAGAAGTTGTGTTTGCAAATATGGCTCGGTCAAACACATGCTGGTTCATTTAATAGAAAAATGTACCAAGAGTAAAGCGGAGCTTGTTGAAGACAAGCCCTGAGATCTGTTGCTGGCTGTAGGAAGGATCAGATCTGTTGCTGGCTGTAGTAAAGATCAGATCTGTTGGAAATGTAGGAAGGATCAGATCTGTTGCTGGATGTAGGAAGGATCAGATCTGTTGGAACTGTAGAAAGGATCAGATTTGTTGCTGGCTGTAGTAAAGATCAGATCTGTTGCTGGCTGTAGGAAGGATCCGATCTGTTGGAACTGTAGGAAGGATCAGATCTGTTGCTGGCTCTAGGAAGGATCAGATCTGTTGGAACTGTAGGAAGGATCCGATCTGTTGCTGGCTGTAGGAAGGATCAGATATGTTGCTGGCTGTAGGAAGGATCAGATCTGTTGCTGTCTGTAGGAGGGATCTGATCTGTTGCTGGCTGTAGGAAGGATCAGATCTGTTGCTGACTGTCTGTCTGTCGGGGAGTTTGTGTGGAGACAGTAGCCTCCCTGTCTCTCTCTGTTCTCTCTCTTTCCTCCTTCCTGACCCTCCCCCTCCCCCATCTCCTCCCTCCCTCCCTCCCTCCCTCCCTCCCTCCCTCCCTCCCTCCCTCCCTCCCTCCCTCCCTCCCTTCCTCTCTTCTCCCCCCCCCCCCCTCTCCTCCCCCCTCTCCTCCCCCTTCCCCCCTGTCTCCTTGCCCACACTGAGTGTTGTTCTACAGCTATAATAACCACCTGATGATACTGCAGTAGACAGGGTACAGACGCAACAAGACACAAGCACAGCCAGATCACCCCACAACATCACCCCCTCTAATGACTCTGGAGAGCAGTCGTCTTCCCTGTCTCTTTACTCCCTCTCTAAAAGGGCTGACAGCTGATATTTATAGACTCTTTCCCAACTTTACATGCCTCAATTTGTCTCCAATTCGTTCATTTATTATCAGACAAACTGACTATCTGAATCCTTGCTTTTTATCTGGGCGGCTGCACTCATCTGGGGAAGACAGATTTGCTCTATCTATCTTTTACTGCGAGCGGACTGATTTGAACTCATGTCAAGGACTTTTCTTCTGGTTTTATTAAGGTAAACGTGCTGTAAACAAAGCCAGGGTAATAGGTTACTTGCGTAGGAACGTTGATTTTGAGCAATGCGTTAAGTACTGGTATGTTGTTGACATGTCCTTGTAAGATGGAACATTGAATAATAGGTGTTTTGAGAGGTCAAGTGTCATTCCTAGCCAGTGTCAACCAGTGTTAACCACGACCTACTCACCTGATAACGTGTTTGGATAAGAAGCATTACCACGGACATACACACACGCATACTCACACACGCACGCTGCACGCACGTACACACGCCCCCCCCACCCCCATCGTATTTACAGAGATGATACCTCTGCTTGGTTCGCATTACAGCAATGTGAATTGAAAAAGAGGCAATGAGAGCGGTGTCTAATGTTCCTCAGTGTTAGGACGGCAGTCTGTTTATCTTCAGAGACCCAGTGTTATGACAGGGGACAGGCCGTCTCCCTAATCCCTGACTCATTCTCTATACACTGTACTCGCACTACCAGTGTGTCTGTGGAGGAAGGGGGGGGGGGGAGGAGTGTGTGCGTTTGTGTGTGAGAGAGAGAGAGAGAGAGAGAGAGAGAGAGAGACAGAGAGAGACAGAGAGAGACAGAGAGAGAGAGAGAGAGAGAGAGAGAGAGAGAGAGAGAGAGAGAGAGAGAGAGAGAGAGAGAGAGAGAGAGAGAGAGAGAGAGAGAGAGAGAGAGAGAGAGAGAGAGAGAGAGAGACAGAGAGACAGAGAGAGAGAGAGACAGAGAGACAGAGAGACAGAGAGAGAGAGAGCCTGCATGCGTGCACTTGTGTGACGGGGCTCAGACTCAGAGAGCATTTCTGTTGATTGCAAAATCCACCTCCTGAAAAAAGAGGATGAGTATTCTGAGGTGGAACTCGATTCCTTTTGCCCACGGCGAGACTTGCCTTACTATAGTATATTAATAGCTCTCTCCCAGCCCTTCAAAACATCATACAGGACAACACATCATACCACCAAGTAATTCACCATCCTTTACCCAATGGGATAGCTTAGGGTTTATATTTACCCTGGTCATTTATAGAGAAATAACATTATTTTTGAGATACGAGTGACTAACACGGTAACAGTTAAAATATCAAAATGTTATTTTGAATTCAGATGCATCAGCATCAATAGAATAAATACATCAATCTTATCTGACGTATAAACCGGTAATGTGTTTTACAATGAAGTCAGAAGCACAGGGCGACCGATATTATGTTCAATTATATGTGGATTGATGACCTCTGTTGACTGCTCAGGGAGTACTATCTATTGATCGTTATCAGTTTGACAAACTGATGGACAGATATGGCTCTATTACATGGACCTGGTAATGCAATATACTGTTAATGTATCATGACAAATGGATTTAAAGAAGTAAACAGAATAGAGTTGTCTTTTCTGGCATCTCTGGGCTCTGGTAGAAGCGGTTTCAGTGGAAACGTATAAATAAAATCCATTTGGGGCGGCAGGTAGCCTAGTGGTTAGAACGTTGGGCCAGTGACCAAAAGGTTGCTAGATTGAATCCCTGAGCTGACAAGGTAAAAATCTGTCATTCTGCCACTGAACAAGGCAGTTAACCCACTGTTCCTCGGCCTCCATTGCCTAGTTAAATAAAGGTTAAATAAAAAAGTAAAATGTGTCTGTTTTTAAGATAAGATGTATTTATTGGGGGGGTAGATTTGTTACGAGGGATTAAACTAGCCAAAAGAAACAACTTGGGTAACAATGATAAATTCATTGATTTATATGGGTGTTTCCCCAAGTGAAGGGGCTCATTAAAGATGGGTACTTAGAACCCCTAAAACCCATTCATAACACATTCATAACCATTCATACATAATGCATTTATATGCAGAAAATGAACATTACCTTAAGGGGATACACCTGTTACCTTGTATCACTACTTCTGAACGTGTTGTGTATGAGTTCAGAATGTGACACTACTTCTGAACGTGTTGTGTATGAGTTCAGAATGTGACACTACACTTCTGAACGTGTTGTGTATGAGTTCAGAATGTGACACTACACTTCTGAACGTGTTGTGTATGAGTTCAGAATGTCACACTACACTTCTGAACGTGTTGTGTATGAGTTCAGAATGTGACACTACTTATGAACGTGTTGTGTATGAGTTCAGAATGTGACACTACTTCTGAACGTGTTGTGTATGAGTTCAGAATGTGACACTACTTATGAACGTGTTGTGTATGAGTTCAGAATGTCACACTACACTTCTGAACGTGTTGTGTATGAGTTCAGAATGTGACACTACACTTCTGAACGTGTTGTGTATGAGTTCAGAATGTGACACTACTTATGAACGTGTTGTGTATGAGTTCAGAATGTGACACTACTTCTGAACGTGTTGTGTATGAGTTCAGAATGTGACACTACTTATGAACGTGTTGTGTATGAGTTCAGAATGTGACACTATTTCTGAACGTGTTGTGTATGAGTTCAGAATGTGACACTACACTTCTGAACGTGTTGTGTATGAGTTCAGAATGTGACACTACTTCTGAACGTGTTGTGTATGAGTTCAGAATGTGACACTACTTCTGAACGTGTTGTGTATGAGTTCAGAATGTGACACTACACTTCTGAACGTGTTGTGTATGAGTTCAGAATGTGACACTACACTTCTGAACGTGTTGTGTATGAGTTCAGAATGTGACACTACTTCTGAACGTGTTGTGTATGAGTTCAGAATGTGACACTACACTTCTGAACGTGTTGTGTATGAGTTCAGAATGTGACACTACTTCTGAACGTGTTGTGTATGAGTTCAGAATGTGACACTACTTATGAACGTGTTGTGTATGAGTTCAGAATGTGACACTACTTCTGAACGTGTTGTGTATGAGTTCAGAATGTGACACTACTTATGAACGTGTTGTGTATGAGTTCAGAATGTGACACTACTTATGAACGTGTTGTGTATGAGTTCAGAATGTGGACTGAAGCTCTCAGCTTCCCATCACTTTAAGTGTTACCGTTAATGGGACAGATTCTGACAGTTGGTGTTTTGTTTGTTAGATGTACAGTCGTGGACAAAAGGTTGAGAATGACACAAATATACATTTTCACAAAGTCTGCTGCCTCAGTTTGTATGATGGCAATTTGCATCTACTCCAGAATGTTATGAAGAGTGATCAGATGAATTGCAATTAATTGCAAAGTCCCTCTTTGCCATGCAATGAACTGAATCCCCCAAAAACATTTCCACTGCATTTCAGCCCTGCCACAAAAGGACCAGCTGACATCATGTCAGTGATTCTCTCGTTAACACAGGTGTGAGTGTTGATGAGGACAAGGCTGGAGATCACTCTGTCATGCTGATTGAGTTTGAATAACAGACTGGAAGCTTCGAAAGGAGGGTGGTGCTTGGAATCATTGTTCTTCCTCTGTCAAACATGTTTATCTGCAAGGAAACACGTGCCGTCATCATTGCTTTGCACAAAAAGGGCTTCACAGGCAAGGATATTGCTGCCAGTAAGATTGCACCTGAATCAACCATTTATCGGATCATCAAGAACTTCAAGGAGAGCTGTTCAATTGTTGTGAAGAAGGCTTCAGGGCGCTCAAGAAAGTCCAGCAAGCGCCAGGACCGTCTCCTAAATTTTATTCAGCTGCGGGATCGTGGCGTGAGTGCATCTGCACGCACAGTGAGGCGAAGACTTTTGGAGGATGGCCTGGTGTCAAGAAGGGCAGCAAAGAAGTCACTTCTCTCCAGGAAAAACATCAGGGACAGACTGAAATTCTGCAAAAGGTACAGGGATTGGATTGCTGAGGACTGGGGTAAAGTCATTTTCTCTGATGGATCCCCTTTCCGATTGTTTGGGGCATCCGGAAAAAAGCTTGTCCGGAGAAGACAAGGTGAGCGCTACCATCAGTCCTGTGTCAGCCAAGGGTGTGGGCTCACTCACAATTTTGCCTAATAACACAGCCATGAATAAAGAATGGTACCAATACATCCTCCGAGAGCAACTTCTCCCAACCATCCAGGAACAGTTTGGTGATGAACAATGCCTTTTCCAGCATGATGGAGCACCTTGCCATAAAGCAAAAGTGATAACTAAGTGGCTCGGGGAACAAAACATTGATATTTTGGGTCCATGGCCCAGACCTTAATCCTATTGAGAACTTGTGGTCAATCCTCAAGAGGCGGGTGGACAAATAAAACCCCACAAATTATGACAAACTCCAAGCATTGATTATGCAAGAATGGGCTGCCATCAGTCAGGATGTGGCCCAGAAGTTAATTGACAGCATGCCAGGGCGGATTGCAGAGGTCTTGAAAAGGAAGGGTCAACGCTGCAAATATTGACTCTTTGCATCAACTTCATGTAATTGTCAATAAAAGCCTTTGACACTTATGAAATGCTTGTAATTATACTTCAGTATTCCATAGTAACATCTGACAAAAATATCTAAGGACACTGAGGCAGCAGACTTCGTGAAAATTCATATTTGTGTCATTCTCAAATCTTTTGGCCACGACTGTCATGTTTTGTCATTGATTATCATGTCTTGTCCCTGTGCTTCCCTTCTATTCGTTTCCCTCTGCTGGTCTTATTTGGTTCTTTCCCTCTTTCTATCCCTCTCTCTCCCCCTCCCTCTCTCCCTCTCTCGCTCTCTCTCTCTATCGTTCCGTTCCTGCTCCCAGCTGTTCCTCATTCTCCTAACTACCTCATTTACTCTTTCACACCTGTCCCCTATTTTGCCCTCTGATTAGAGTCCCTATTTCTCCCTCTGTTTTCTGCTTCTGTCCTTGTCGGATCCTTGTTTGATGTTTGCTGTTCTGTGTCCTTGTTCCGCCCTGTCGTGGTTTTGCCTTCTTCAGATGCTGCGTGTTACCTAAGATATATCCAGGAGTATCGTTTTGGTTTAAGACTGGAATAAAGACTTTGTTTCTGTTAAGTCGCTTTTGGGTCCTCATTCACCAGCATAACAGAAGGATCCGACCAGGAATGGACCCAGCGACTACGGATTCTCGCTACACTGCCATCGAGATCCAGGGAGCAATGCTCGGCAGACACGAGCAGGAATTGTCTGCTGCTCGTCATGCCGTTGAGACCCTAGCCGCTCAGGTCTCCAACCTCTCAGGACAGTTCCAGAGTCTTCGTCTCGTACCACCTGCTACTTCCTGGTCTTCCGAGTCTCCGGAACCTAGGGTTAATAACCCACCATGTTACTCTGGGCAACCCACTGAGTGCCGTTCCTTTCTCACCCAGTGTGATATTGTGTTTTCTCTCCAGCCCAACACATACTCAAGAGAGAGAGCTCGGATCGCCTACGTCATATCACTCCTTACTGGTCGGGCTCGGGAGTGGGGCACAGCTATCTGGGAGGCAAGGGCTGAGTGTACTAACGATTATCAGAACTTTAAAGAGGAGATGATACGGGTTTTTGATCGTTCAGTTTTTGGGAAGGAGGCTTCCAGGGCCCTGGCTTCCCTATGTCAAGGTGATCGATCCATAACGGATTACTCTATAGAGTTTCGCACTCTTGCTGCCTCCAGTGACTGGAACGAGCCGGCGTTGCTCGCTCGTTTTCTGGAGGGACTCCACGCTGAGGTTAAAGATGAGATTCTCTCCCGGGAGGTTCCTTCCAGCGTGGACTCTTTGATTGCACTCGCCATCCGCATAGAACGACGGGTAGATCTTTGTCACCGAGCTCGTGGAGGAGAGCTCGCGTTAACGGTGTTTCCCCTCTCCGCATCTCAACCATCTTCTCCCATCAGCTCAGAGACTGAGCCCATGCAGCTGGGAGGTATTCGCATCTCGACTAAGGAGAGGGAACGGAGAATCACCAACCGCCTTTGTCTCTATTGCGGTTCTGCTGGACATTTTGTTATTTCATGTCCAGTAAAAGCCAGAGCTCATCAGTAAGCGGAGGGCTACTGGTGAGCGCTACTACTCAGGTCTCTCCATCAAGATCCTGTACTACCTTGTTGGTCCATCTACGCTGGTCTGGTTCGGCTGCTTCCTGCAGTGCCTTGATAGACTCTGGGGCTGAGGGTTGTTTTATGGACGAAGCATGGGCTCGGAAGCATGACATTCCTCTCAGACAGTTAGGGAAGCCCACGCCCATGTTCGCCGTAGATAGTAGTCTTCTCCCCAGTATCAGATGTGAGACACTACCTTTAACCCTCACTGTATCTGGTAACCACAGTGAGACCATTTCCTTTTTGATTTTTCGTTCACCTTTTACACCTGTTGTTTTGGGTCATCCCTGGCTAGTATGTCATAATCCTTCTATCAATTGGTCTAGTAATTCTATCCTATCCTGGAACGTTTCTTGTCATGTGAAGTGTTTAATGTCTGCTATCCCTCCTGTTTCTTCTGTCCCCTCTTCTCAGGAGGAACCTGGTGATTTGACAGGAGTGCCGGAGGAATATCATGATCTGCGCACGGTCTTCAGTCGGTCCAGAGCCAGCTCCCTTCCTCCTCACCGGTCGTATGATTGTTGTATTGATCTCCCTCCGGGTACCACTCCTCCTCGGGGTAGACTATACTCTCTGTCGGCTCCCGAACGTAAGGCTCTCGAGGATTATCTGTCTGTTTCTCTCGACGCCGGTACCGTGGTGCCTTCTTCCTCTCCCGCCGGAGCGGGGTTTTTTTTTGTTAAGAAGAAGGACGGTACTCTGCGCCCCTGCGTGGATTATCGAGGGCTGAATGACATAACGGTTAAGAATCGTTATCCGCTTCCCCTTATGTCGTCAGCCTTCGAGATTCTGCAGGGAGCCAGGTTCTTTACTAAGTTGGACCTTCGTAACGCTTACCATCTCGTGCGCATTAGAGAGGGGGACGAGTGGAAAACGGCGTTTAACACTCCGTTAGGGCATTTTGAATACCGGGTTCTGCCGTTCGGTCTCGCTAATGCTCCAGCTGTCTTTCAGGCATTAGTTAATGATGTACTGAGAGACATGCTGAACATCTTTGTTTTCGTTTACCTTGACGATATCCTGATTTTTTCACCGTCACTCGAGATTCATGTTCAGCACGTTCGACGTGTACTCCAGCGCCTTTTAGAGAATTGTCTCTACGTGAAGGCTGAGAAGTGCGCCTTTCATGTCTCCTCTGTCACATTTCTCGGTTCTGTTTTTTCCGCTGAAGGCATTCAGATGGATCCCGCTAAGGTTCAGGCTGTCAGCGATTGGCCCGTTCCTAAGTCACGTGTCGAGTTGCAGCGCTTTCTCGGTTTCGCTAATTTCTATCGGCGTTTCATTCGTAATTTCGGTCAAGTGGCTGCTCCTCTCACAGCTCTGACTTCTGTCAAGACGTGCTTTAAGTGGTCCGGTTCCACCCAGGGAGCTTTTGATCTCCTCAAGAAGCGTTTTACATCCGCTCCTATCCTTGTTACTCCTGACGTCACTAAACAATTTATTGTCGAGGTTGACGCTTCAGAGGTGGGCGTGGGAGCCATTCTGTCCCAGCGCTTCCATTCTGACGATAAGGTCCATCCTTGCGCTTATTTTTCTCATCGCCTGTCGTCATCGGAACGCAACTATGATGTGGGTAACCGCGAACTGCTCGCCATCCGCTTAGCCATAGGCGAATGGCGACAGTGGTTGGAGGGGGCGACCGCCCCTTTTGTCGTTTGGACTGACCATAAGAACCTTGAGTACATCCGTTCTGCCAAACGACTTAATGCACGTCAAGCTCGTTGGGCGTTGTTTTTCGCTCGTTTCGAGTTCGTGATTTCTTATCGCCCGGGAAATAAGAACACCAAGCCTGATGCCTTATCCCGTCTCTTTGGTTCTTCTGTGGCTTCTACCGACCCCGAGGGGATTCTCCCTGAGGGGCGTGTTGTCGGGTTGACTGTCTGGGGAATTGAGAGACAGGTAAAGCAAGCACTCACTCACACTGCGTCGCCGCGCGCTTGTCCTAGTAACCTTCTGTTCGTTCCTGTCTCTACTCGTCTGGCTGTTCTTCAGTGGGCTCACTCTGCCAAGTTAGCTGGCCACCCCGGCGTTTGGGGTACGCTTGCTTCTATTCGCCAGCGGTTTTGGTGGCCTACTCAGGAGCGTGACACGCGCCGTTTCGTGGCTGCTTGTTCGGACTGCGCGCAGACTAAGTCAGGTAACTCTCCTCCTGCCGGTCGTCTCAGACCGCTTCCCATTCCTTCTCGACCATGGTCTCAAATCGCCTTAGACTTTATTACCGGTCTGCCTTCGTCTGCGGGGAAGACTGTGATTCTTACGGTTGTCGATAGGTTCTCTAAGGCGGCACATTTCATTCCCCTCGCTAAGCTTCCTTCCGCTAAGGAGACGGCACAAATCATCATTGAGAATGTGTTCAGAATTCATGGCCTCCCGTTAGACGCCGTTTCAGACAGAGGTCCGCAATTCACGTCACAGTTTTGGAGGGAGTTCTGTCGTTTGATTGGTGCTTCCGTCAGTCTCTCTTCCGGGTTTCATCCCCAGTCTAACGGTCAAGCAGAAAGGGCCAATCAGACGAATGGTCGCATATTACGCAGCCTTTCTTTTCGTAACCCTGCGTCTTGGGCAGAACAGCTCCCCTGGGCAGAATACGCTCACAACTCGCTTCCTTCGTCTGCTACCGGGCTATCTCCGTTTCAGAGTAGTCTTGGGTGCCAGCCTCCTCTGTTCTCGTCCCAGCTCGCCGAGTCCAGCGTTCCCTCCGCTCAGGTTTTTGTCCAACGTTGTGAGCGCACCTGGAGGAGGGTCAGGTCTGCACTTTGCCGTTACAGGGCGCAGACTGTGAGAGCCGCCAATAAACGTAGGATTAAGAGTCCTAGGTATTGTCGCGGTCAGAGAGTGTGGCTTTCCACTCGTAACCTTCCCCTTACGACAGCTTCTCGCAAGTTGACTCCGCGGTTCATTGGTCCGTTCCGTGTCTCTCAGGTCATCAATCCTGTCGCTGTGCGACTGCTTCTTCCGCGACATCTTCGTCGCGTCCACCCTGTCTTCCATGTCTCCTGTGTCAAGCCTTTTCTTCGCGCCCCCGTTTGTCTTCCCCCCCCCCCCCGTCCTTGTCGAGGGCGCACCTATTTACAGGGTACGGAAGATCATGGACATGCGTTCTCGGGGACGTGGTCACCAGTACTTAGTGGATTGGGAGGGTTACGGTCCTGAGGAGAGGAGTTGGGTTCCATTTCGGGACGTGCTGGACCGTTCGTTGATTGATGATTTCCTCCGTTGCCGCCAGGGTTCCTCCTCGAGTGCGCCAGGAGGCGCTCGGTGAGTGGGGGGGTACTGTCATGTTTTGTCATTGATTATCATGTCTTGTCCCTGTGCTTCCCTTCTATTCGTTTCCCTCTGCTGGTCTTATTTGGTTCTTTCCCTCTTTCTATCCCTCTCTCTCCCCCTCCCTCTCTCCCTCTCTCGCTCTCTCTCTCTATCGTTCCGTTCCTGCTCCCAGCTGTTCCTCATTCTCCTAACTACCTCATTTACTCTTTCACACCTGTCCCCTATTTTGCCCTCTGATTAGAGTCCCTATTTCTCCCTCTGTTTTCCGCTTCTGTCCTTGTCGGATCCTTTTTTGATGTTTGCTGTTCTGTGTCCTTGTTCCGCCCTGTCGTGGTTTTGCCTTCTTCAGATGCTGCGTGTTACCTAAGATATATCCAGGAGTATCGTTTTGGTTTAAGACTGGAATAAAGACTTTGTTTCTGTTAAGTCGCTTTTGGGTCCTCATTCACCAGCATAACAACGACTGTACATGTCCCTGCATGCAGTGTGCAGGAAGTTAGAACTCTCGCAGTATCACTTTTAGGATAGACTAAGTACACCTTCTGAAAGACTACCAACGCCCAGGGGCAGGTGTTTAACCGACAAGTTCACCTTACCCTTCAACGAGGCTGTTGCTAGGATGACCCCCTTTATGGGGTTTCAGGTGTCTCTGAACGGTACTTACACACCTGCCCTATGTCTGGAATCCCTTGTCAACACCACACACATACACAGTACACAAATGTGACAGACACACATGCACTTATGCATGCAAACACACACACACACACACACACACACACACACACACACACACACACACACACACACACACACACACACACACACACACACACACACACACACACACACACACACATTTTGAGCTGAAGGCCCAAGGCCAGAGGATGTGTGTGTGTACGTGTGTGCGTGCATGTGTGGGTGCGTATTGACAAACCATATGCTTATAGTTGACACCACCCCCACAGTTTTGATAACAGCAGATGCCCCAGACCTCTGTAGCACTGTTGTTTACCGTAGATTGGCAACAAAACACTCCAGAATAATAATAGTGTTACTCACATTCACTCACTCTCACACACGCTTTCACACACACTCTCACAAACAGACTCACTCTCACACACGCTTTCACATTCGCTCTCACACTCGCTCTCACACACACTCTCACACACACTTTCACACACACTCTCACAAACACTCTAACACTCACTCTCACACACACACACACACACACACACACACACACACACACACACACACACACACACACACACACACACACACACACACACACACACACACACACACACACACACACACACACACACACACACGTCAAATTATCCTAATCTGTGTCACAAAAAACAACAAACATTTTGTAGAGAAAATTATTTGATGCATTGCCTTTCATGTTAATGGATGACCAACGGAAACCGTGAGAGAGAACAACAACTGCTATCGTAAAGATGATCTCTTCCCTCAATGTTCTCTCTCTGTGTCTGCGTCAACGCAGCGGGCTCCCAGCACATAAATGAGCTCCAGAATAATTAAAGCTGCACGGCAAACACTCCTCCTTTCTTTGATTCAGTGGTTTTACATTTGGTAATCATTGTAGGATAATGGCTACATTTAGACATTTGAGACGTGCATGCCACCCTGTCTACATCCCTGTCTACATCCATGTCTACATCCCTGTCTACATCCCTGTCTACATCCATGTCTCCATCCCTGTCTACATCCATGTCTCCATCCCTGTCTACATCCATGTCTACATGTCTACATCCCTGTCTACATCCCTGTCTACATCCCTGTCTACATCCCTGTCTACATCCCTGTCTACATCCCTGTCTACATCCCTGTCTACATGTCTACATCCCTGTGTACATCTCTGTCTACATCCCTGTCTACATCCCTGTCTACATCCCTGTCTACATCCCTGTCTACATCCCTGTCTACATCCATGTCTACATCCCTGTCTACATGTCTACATCCCTGTCTACATCCCTGTCTACATCCCTGTCTACATGTCTACATCTCTGTCTACATCCATGTCTCCATCCCTGTCTACATCCCTGTCTACATCCCTGTCTACATCCATGTCTACATCCCTGTCTACATCCCTGTCTACATCCCTGTCTACATCCCTGTCTACATCCCTGTCTACATCCCTGTCTACATGTCTACATCCATGTCTACATTTCTACATCCCTGTCTACATCCCTGTCTACATCCCTGTCTACATCCCTGTCTACATCTGTCTACATCCCTGTCTACATCCATGTCTACATGTCTACATCCCTGTCTACATCCCTGTCTACATCCCTGTCTACATCCATGTCTACATCCATGTCTATATCCCTGTCTACATCCATGTCTACATCCCTGTCTACATCCATGTCTACATGTCTACATCCCTGTCTACATCCCTGTCTACATCCCTGTCTACATCTCTGTCTACATCCCTGTCTACATCCCTGTCTACATCCCTGTCTACATCCATGTCTACATCCCTGTCTACATCCCTGTCTACATCCCTGTCTACATCCCTGTCTACATCTCTGTCTACATCCCTGTCTACATCCATGTCTCCATCCCTGTCTACATCCATGTCTCCATCCATGTCTACATCCCTGTCTACATCCCTGTCTACATCCATGTCTACATGTCTACATCCCTGTCTACATCCCTGTCTACATCCCTGTCTACATCCCTGTCTACATCCCTGTCTACATCCCTGTCTACATGTCTACATCCCTGTGTACATCTCTGTCTACATCCCTGTCTACATCCCTGTCTACATCCATGTCTACATCCCTGTCTACATGTCTACATCCCTGTCTACATCCCTGTCTACATGTCTACATCCCTGTGTACATCTTAGTCTACATCCCTGTCTACATCCCTGTCTACATCTCTGTCTACATCCCTGTCTACATCTCTGTCTACATCCCTGTCTACATGTCTACATCCCTGTGTACATCTTGTCTACATCCCTGTCTACATCCCTGTCTACATCCCTGTCTACATCCCTGTCACATCTCTGTCTACATCCCCGTCTACATGTCTACATCCCTGTGTACATCTTGTCTACATCCCTGTCTACATCCCTGTCTACATCCCTGTCTACATCTCTGTCTACATCCCTGTCTACATCTCTGTCTACATCCCTGTCTACATCCCTGTCTACATCCCTGTCTACATCCCTGTCTACATCCCTGTCTACATGTCTACATCCCTGTGTACATCTCTGTCTACATCCCTGTCTACATCCCTGTCTACATCCCTGTCTACATCCCTGTCTACATCCCTGTCTACATCCATGTCTACATCCCTGTCTACATCCCTGTCTACATCCCTGTCTACATGTCTACATCTCTGTCTACATCCATGTCTCCATCCCTGTCTACATCCATGTCTCCATCCCTGTCTACATCCCTGTCTACATCCCTGTCTACATCCATGTCTACATCCCTGTCTACATCCCTGTCTACATCCCTGTCTACATCCCTGTCTACATCCCTGTCTACATTTCTACATCCCTGTCTACATCCCTGTCTACATCCCTGTCTACATCCCTGTCTACATCTGTCTACATCCCTGTCTACATCCCTGTCTACATCCATGTCTACATCCATGTCTACATGTCTACATCCCTGTCTACATCCCTGTCTACATCCCTGTCTACATCCCTGTCTACATCCATGTCTACATCCATGTCTATATCCCTGTCTACATCCATGTCTACATCCCTGTCTACATCCATGTCTACATGTCTACATCCCTGTCTACATCCCTGTCTACATCCCTGTCTACATCTCTGTCTACATCCCTGTCTACATCCCTGTCTACATCCCTGTCTACATCCCTGTCTACATCCCTGTCTACATCCCTGTCTCCATCCCTGTCTACATCCCTGTCTACATCCCTGTCTACATCCCTGTCTACATGTCTACATCCCTGTCTACATCCATGTCTCCATCCCTGTCTACATGTCTACATCCCTGTCTACATCCCTGTCTACATGTCTACATCCCTGTCTACATCCATGTCTACATCCATGTCTACATCCCTGTCTACATCCATGTCTACATCCCTGTCTACATCCCTGTCTACATCCCTGTCTACATCCCTGTCTACATCCATGTCTACATCCATGTCTACATCCTTGTCTACATCCCTGTCTACATCCCTGTCTACATCTCTGTCTACATCCCTGTCTACATTTCTACATCCCTGTCTACATCCCTGTCTACATCCCTGTCTACATCCATGTCTACTTGTCTACATCCATGTCTACATCCCTGTCTACATCCATGTCTACATCCCTGTCTACATCCATGTCTACATCCCTGTCTACATCCCTGTCTACATCCATGTCTACATCCCTGTCTACATGTCTACATCCCTGTCTACATTTCTACATCCCTGTCTACATCCATGTCTACATCCCTGTCTACATGTCTACATCCCTGTCTACATTTCTACATCCCTGTCTACATCCCTGTCTACATCCCTGTCTACATCCCTGTCTACATCCATGTCTACTTGTCTACATCCATGTCTACATCCCTGTCTACATCCCTGTCTACATCCCTGTCTACATCCCTGTCTACATGTCTACATCCATGTCTACATCCCTGTCTACATTTCTACATCCCTGTCTACATCCCTGTCTACATCCCTGTCTACATCCCTGTCTACATCCATGTCTACTTGTCTACATCCATGTCTACATCCCTGTCTACATCCATGTCTACATCCATGTCTACTTGTCTACATCCATGTCTACATCCCTGTCTACATCCCTGTCTACATCCCTGTCTACATCCCTGTCTACATCCCTGTCTACATGTCTACATCCATGTCTACATCCATGTCTACATCCCTGTCTACATCCCTGTCTACATCCATGTCTACATCCATGTCTACATCCCTGTCTACATCCATGTCTACATCCCTGTCTACATCCCTGTCTACATCCCTGTCTACATCCATGTCTACATGTCTACATCCATGTCTACATCCCTGTCTACATCCCTGTCTACATGTCTACATCTCTGTCTACATCCCTGTCTACATCCATGTCTACATCCATGTCTACATCCCTGTCTACATCCCTGTCTACATCCCTGTCTACATCTCTGTCTACATCTCTGTCTACATCCCTGTCTACATCCCTGTCTACATCTCTGTCTACATCCCTGTCTACATCCCTGTCTACATCCCTGTCTACATCTCTGTCTACATCCCTGTCTACATCCCTGTCTACATCCCTGTCTACATCCCTGTCCACATCCCTGTCTACCTCCAAGTCTACATCCCTGTCTACATCCCTGTCTACATTTCTACATCCCTGTCTACATCCCTGTCTACATCCCTGTCTACATCCCTGTCTACATCCCTGTCTACATGTCTACATCCATGTCTACATCCCTGTCTACATCCCTGTCTACATCCCTGTCTACATCTCTGTCTACATCCCTGTCTACATCCCTGTCTACATCCCTGTCTACATCCCTGTCTACATGTCTACATCCCTGTCTACATCCCTTTCTACATGTCTACATCCCTGTCTACATCCCTGTCTACATCCCTGTCTACATCCATGTCTACATCCCTGTCTACATCCATGTCTACATGGCTACATCCCTGTCTACATCCATGTCTACATCCCTGTCTACATCCCTGTCTACATGTCTACATCCCTGTCTACATCCCTGTCTACATCCCTGTCTACATCCCTGTCTACATCCCTGTCTACATCTCTGTCTACATCCATGTCTACATCTCTGTCTACATCCCTGTCTACATCCCTGTCTACATCCCTGTCTACATCCCTGTCTACATCCCTGTCTACATGTCTACATACCTGTCTACATCTCTGTCTACATCCCTGTCTACATCCCTGTCTACATCCCTGTCTACATCCATGTCTACATCCCTGTCTACATCCCTGTCTACATCCCTGTCTACATCCCTGTCTACATCTCTGTCTACATCCCTGTCTACATCCCTGTCTACATCTCTGTCTACATCCCTGTATACATCCCTATCTACATCCCTGTCTACATCTCTGTCTACATCCATGTCTACATCCATGTCTACATCCATGTCTACATCCACGTCTACATCCCTGTCTACATCCATGTCTACATCCATGTCTACATCCATGTCTACATCCCTGTCTACATCTCTGTCTACATCCATGTCTAAATACCTGTCTACATGTCTACATCCCTGTCTACATCCCTGTCTACATCCCTGTCTACATGTCTACATCCCTGTCTACATCCCTGTCTACATGTCTACATCCCTGTCTACATCTCTGTCTACATCCCTGTCTACATGTCTACATCCATGTCTACATCCCTGTCTACATCCCTGTCTACATCCCTGTCTACATCCCTGTCTACATCTCTGTCTACATCCCTGTCTACATGTCTACATCCCTGTCTACATGTCTACATCCCTGTCTACATCCATGTCTACATCCCTGTCTCCATCCCTGTCTCCATCCCTGTCTCCATCCCTGTCTACATCCCTGTCTACATGTCTACATCCCTGTCTACATCCATGTCTCCATCCCTGTCTACATCCCTGTCTACATCCATGTCTACATCCCTGTCTACATCCCTGTCTACATCCCTGTCTACATCCCTGTCTACATGTCTACATCCATGTCTACATCCATGTCTACATCCATGTCTACATCCCTGTCTACATCCCTGTCTACATCCCTGTCTACATCCATGTCTACATGTCTACATCCATGTCTACATCCCTGTCTACATCCCTGTCTACATGTCTACATCCCTGTCTACATCCATGTCTACATCCATGTCTACATGTCTACATCCATGTCTACATCCCTGTCTACATCCCTGTCTACATGTCTACATCTCTGTCTACATCCCTGTCTACATCTCTGTCTACATCCCTGTCTACATCCCTGTCTACATCCCTGTCTACATCTCTGTCTACATCCCTGTCTACATCCCTGTCTACATCCCTGTCCACATCCCTGTCTACCTCCAAGTCTACATCCCTGTCTACATCCCTGTCTACATCCCTGTCTACATCCATGTCTACATCCCTGTCTACATCCATGTCTACATCCTTGTCTACATCCCTGTCTACATCCCTGTCTACATCCCTGTCTACATTTCTACATCCCTGTCTACATCCCTGTCTACATCCCTGTCTACATCCATGTCTACATCCCTGTCTACATCCCTGTCTACATCCCTGTCTACATCCCTGTCTACATGTCTACATCCCTGTCTACATCCCTGTCTACATCCATGTCTACATCCCTGTCTACATCCATGTCTACATGGCTACATCCCTGTCTACATCCATGTCTACATCCCTGTCTACATCCCTGTCTACATGTCTACATCCCTGTCTACATCCCTGTCTACATCCCTGTCTACATCCCTGTCTACATCTCTGTCTACATCCATGTCTACATCTCTGTCTACATCCCTGTCTACATCCCTGTCTACATCCCTGTCTACATCCCTGTCTACATCCCTGTCTACATGTCTACATCTCTGTCTACATCCCTGTCTACATCCCTGTCTACATGTCTACATCCCTGTCTACATCTCTGTCTACATCCCTGTCTACATCCCTGTCTACATCCCTGTCTACATCCATGTCTACATCCATGTCTACATCCCTGTCTACATCCCTGTCTACATCCCTGTCTACATCCCTGTCTACATCTCTGTCTACATCCCTGTCTACATCCCTGTCTACATCTCTGTCTACATCCCTGTCTACATCCCTGTCTACATCCCTGTCTACATCCCTGTCTACATCTCTGTCTACATCCCTGTCTACATCCCTGTCTACATCTCTGTCTACATCCCTGTCTACATCCCTGTCTACATCCATGTCTACATCCATGTCTACATCCATGTCTACATCCATGTCTACATCCATGTCTACATCCCTGTCTACATCTCTGTCTACATCCATGTCTACATCCCTGTCTACATGTCTACATCCCTGTCTACATCCCAGCCCGCACGACCCACGTGGAGTTCCAGGTCTCCGGTAGCCTCTGGAACTGCCGATCTGCGGCCAACAAGGCAGAGCTCATCTCAGCCTATGCGTCCCTCCAGTCCCTCGACTTCTTGGCACTGACGGAAACATGGCTCACCACAGATAACACTGCTACTCCTACTGCTCTCTCTTCGTCTGGCCACGTGTTCTCGCACACGCCGAGACCTTCTGGTCAGCGGGGTGGTGGCACCGGGATCCTCATCTCTCCCAAGTGGTCATTCTCTCTTTCTCCCCTTACCCATCTGTCTATCGCCTCCTTTGAATTCCATGCTGTCACAGTTACCAGCCCTTTCAAGCTTAACATCCTTATCATTTATCGCCCTCCAGGTTCCCTTGGAGAGTTCATCAATGAGCTTGATGCCTTGATAAGCTCCTTTCCTGAGGACGGCTCACCTCTCACAGTTCTGGGTGACTTTAACCTCCCCATGTCTACCTTTGACTCATTCCTCTCTGCCTCCTTCTTTCCACTCCTCTCCTCTTTTGACCTCACCCTCTCACCTTCCCCCCCTACTCACAAGGCAGGCAATACGCTTGACCTCATCTTTACTAGATGCTGTTCTTCCACTAACCTCATTGCAACTCCCCTCCAAGTCTCCGACCACTACCTTGTATCCTTTTCCCTCTCGCTCTCATCCAACACTTCCCACACTGCCCCTACTCGGATGGTATCGCGCCGTCCCAACCTCCGCTCTCTCTCCCCCGCTACTCTCTCCTCTTCCATCCTATCATCTCTTCCCTCTGCCCAAACCTTCTCCAACCTATCTCCTGATTCTGCCTCCTCAACCCTCCTCTCCTCCCTTTCTGCATCCTTTGACTCTCTATGTCCCCTATCCTCCAGGCCGGCTCGGTCCTCCCCTCCCGCTCCGTGGCTCGAC
Source organism: Salvelinus fontinalis (assembly GCF_029448725.1). Taxonomy (NCBI): domain Eukaryota; kingdom Metazoa; phylum Chordata; class Actinopteri; order Salmoniformes; family Salmonidae; genus Salvelinus; species Salvelinus fontinalis. The sequence continues at coordinate 78,239 of NW_026600869.1, read as the reverse complement.
GACTCATTGCGAGCTCACAGAACAGGGCTCCGGGCAGCCGAGCGGAAATGGAGGAAAACTCGCCTCCCTGCGGACCTGGCATCCTTTCACTCCCTCCTCTCTACATTTTCCTCTTCTGTCTCTGCTGCTAAAGCCACTTTCTACCACTCTAAATTCCAAGCATCTGCCTCTAACCCTAGGAAGCTCTTTGCCACCTTCTCCTCCCTCCTGAATCCTCCTCCCCCTCCCCCCCCCTCCTCCCTCTCTGCAGACGACTTCGTCAACCATTTTGAAAAGAAGGTCGACGACATCCGATCCTCGTTTGCTAAGTCAAACGACACCGCTGGTTCTGCTCACACTGCCCAACCCTGTGCTTTGACCTCTTTCTCCCCTCTCTCTCCAGATGAAATCTCGCGTCTTGTGACGGCCGGCCGCCCAACAACCTGCCCGCTTGACCCTATCCCCTCCTCTCTTCTCCAGACCATTTCCGGAGACCTTCTACCTTACCTCACCTCGCTCATCAACTCATCCTTGACCGCTGGCTACGTCCCTTCCGTCTTCAAGAGAGCGAGAGTTGCACCCCTTCTGAAAAAACCTACACTCAATCCCTCCGATGTCAACAACTACAGACCAGTATCCCTTCTTTCTTTTCTCTCCAAAACTCTTGAACGTGCCGTCCTTGGCCAGCTCTCCTGCTATCTCTCTCAGAATGACCTTCTTGATCCAAATCAGTCAGGTTTCAAGACTAGTCACTCAACTGAGACTGCTCTTCTCTGTATCACGGAGGCGCTCCGCACTGCTAAAGCTAACTCTCTCTCCTCTGCTCTCATCCTTCTAGACCTATCGGCTGCCTTCGATACTGTGAACCATCAGATCCTCCTCTCCACCCTCTCCGAGTTGGGCATCTCCGGCGCGGCCCACGCTTGGATTGCGTCCTACCTGACAGGTCGCTCCTACCAGGTGGCGTGGCGAGAATCTGTCTCCTCACCACGCGCTCTCACCACTGGTGTCCCCCAGGGCTCTGTTCTAGGCCCTCTCCTATTCTCGCTATACACCAAGTCACTTGGCTCTGTCATAACCTCACATGGTCTCTCCTATCATTGCTATGCAGACGACACACAATTAATCTTCTCCTTTCCCCCTTCTGATGACCAGGTGGCGAATCGCATCTCTGCATGTCTGGCAGACATATCAGTGTGGATGACGGATCACCACCTCAAGCTGAACCTCGGCAAGACGGAGCTGCTCTTCCTCCCGGGGAAGGACTGTCCGTTCCATGATCTCGCCATCACGGTTGACAACTCCATTGTGTCCTCCTCCCAGAGCGCTAAGAACCTTGGCGTGATCCTGGACAACACCCTGTCGTTCTCCACCAACATCAAGGCGGTGGCCCGATCCTGTAGGTTCATGCTCTACAACATCCGCAGAGTACGACCCTGCCTCACACAGGAAGCGGCGCAGGTCCTAATCCAGGCACTTGTCATCTCCCGTCTGGATTACTGCAACTCGCTGTTGGCTGGGCTCCCTGCCTGTGCCATTAAACCCCTACAACTCATCCAGAACGCCGCAGCCCGTCTGGTGTTCAACCTTCCCAAGTTCTCTCACGTCACCCCGCTCCTCCGCTCTCTCCACTGGCTTCCAGTTGAAGCTCGCATCCGCTACAAGACCATGGTGCTTGCCTACGGAGCTGTGAGGGGAACGGCACCTCAGTACCTTCAGGCTCTGATCAGGCCCTACACCCAAACAAGGGCACTGCGTTCATCCACCTCTGGCCTGCTCGCCTCCCTACCACTGAGGAAGTACAGTTCCCGCTCAGCCCAGTCAAAACTGTTTGCTGCTCTGGCACCCCAATGGTGGAACAAACTCCCTCACGACGCCAGGACAGCGGAGTCAATCACCACCTTCCGGAGACACCTGAAACCCCACCTCTTCAAGGAATACCTAGGATAGGATAAAGCAATCCTTCTGCCCCCCCCCCCCCCCCCCTTAAAAGATCTAGATGCACTATTGTAAAGTGGCTGTTCCACTGGATGTCATTAGGTGAATGCACCAATTTGTAAGTCGCTCTGGATAAGAGCGTCTGCTAAATGACTTAAATGTAAATGTAAATGTATGTCTACATCCCTGTCTACATCTCTGTCTACATCCCTGTCTACATGTCTACATCCATGTCTACATCCCTGTCTACATCCATGTCTACATCCCTGTCTACATGTCTACATCTCTGTCTACATCCCTGTCTACATCTCTGTCTACATCTCTGTCTACATCCCTGTCTACATCCCTGTCTACATCTCTGTCTACATCCCTGTCTACATCCCTGTCTACATCCCTGTCTACATCTCTGTCTACATCCCTGTCTACATCCCTGTCTACATCCCTGTCTACATCCCTGTCCACATCCCTGTCTACATCCCTGTCTACATCCCTGTCTACATCGATGTCTACATCGATGTCTACATCCCTGTCTACATCCCTGTCTACATCCCTGTCTACATCCCTGTCTACATTTCTACATCCCTGTCTACATCCCTGTCTACATCCCTGTCTACATCCATGTCTACATCCCTGTCTACATCCCTGTCTACATCCCTGTCTACATGTCAACATCCATGTCTACATCCCTGTCTACATCCCTGTCTACATCCCTGTCTACATCCCTGTCTACATCCATGTCTACATCCCTGGCTACATCCCTGTCTACATGTCAACATCCATGTCTACATCCCTGTCTACATCCCTGTATACATCCCTGTCTACATCCCTGTCTACATCCATGTCTACATCTCTGTCTACATCCCTGTCTACATCCCTGTCTACATCCCTGTCTACATGTCTACATCTCTGTCTACATCCCTGTCTACATCCCTGTCTACATGTCTACATCCCTGTCTACATCTCTGTCTACATCCCTGTCTACATCCCTGTCTACATCCCTGTCTACATCCATGTCTACATCCATGTCTACATCCCTGTCTACATCCCTGTCTACATCCCTGTCTACATCCCTGTCTACATCCCTGTCTACATCTCTGTCTACATCCATGTCTACATCCCTGTCTACATCTCTGTCTACATCCATGTCTACATCCCTGTCTACATGTCTACATCCCTGTCTACATCCCTGTCTACATCCCTGTCTACATGTCTACATCCCTGTCTACATCCCTGTCTACATGTCTACATCCCTGTCTACATCTCTGTCTACATCCCTGTCTACATGTCTACATCCATGTCTACATCCCTGTCTACATCCATGTCTACATCCCTGTCTACATCCATGTCTACATGGCTACATCCCTGTCTACATCCATGTCTACATCCCTGTCTACATCCCTGTCTACATGTCTACATCCCTGTCTACATCCCTGTCTACATCCCTGTCTACATCCCTGTCTACATCTCTGTCTACATCCATGTCTACATCTCTGTCTACATCCCTGTCTACATCCCTGTCTACATCCCTGTCTACATCCCTGTCTACATCCCTGTCTACATGTCTACATCTCTGTCTACATCCCTGTCTACATCCCTGTCTACATGTCTACATCCCTGTCTACATCTCTGTCTACATCCCTGTCTACATCCCTGTCTACATCCCTGTCTACATCCATGTCTACATCCATGTCTACATCCCTGTCTACATCCCTGTCTACATCCCTGTCTACATCTCTGTCTACATCCCTGTCTACATCCCTGTCTACATCTCTGTCTACATCCCTGTCTACATCCCTGTCTACATCCCTGTCTACATCCCTGTCTACATCTCTGTCTACATCCCTGTCTACATCCCTGTCTACATCTCTGTCTACATCCCTGTCTACATCCCTGTCTACATCCATGTCTACATCCATGTCTACATCCATGTCTACATCCATGTCTACATCCATGTCTACATCCCTGTCTACATCTCTGTCTACATCCATGTCTACATCCCTGTCTACATGTCTACATCCCTGTCTACATCCCAGCCCGCACGACCCACGTGGAGTTCCAGGTCTCCGGTAGCCTCTGGAACTGCCGATCTGCGGCCAACAAGGCAGAGCTCATCTCAGCCTATGCGTCCCTCCAGTCCCTCGACTTCTTGGCACTGACGGAAACATGGCTCACCACAGATAACACTGCTACTCCTACTGCTCTCTCTTCGTCTGGCCACGTGTTCTCGCACACGCCGAGACCTTCTGGTCAGCGGGGTGGTGGCACCGGGATCCTCATCTCTCCCAAGTGGTCATTCTCTCTTTCTCCCCTTACCCATCTGTCTATCGCCTCCTTTGAATTCCATGCTGTCACAGTTACCAGCCCTTTCAAGCTTAACATCCTTATCATTTATCGCCCTCCAGGTTCCCTTGGAGAGTTCATCAATGAGCTTGATGCCTTGATAAGCTCCTTTCCTGAGGACGGCTCACCTCTCACAGTTCTGGGTGACTTTAACCTCCCCATGTCTACCTTTGACTCATTCCTCTCTGCCTCCTTCTTTCCACTCCTCTCCTCTTTTGACCTCACCCTCTCACCTTCCCCCCCTACTCACAAGGCAGGCAATACGCTTGACCTCATCTTTACTAGATGCTGTTCTTCCACTAACCTCATTGCAACTCCCCTCCAAGTCTCCGACCACTACCTTGTATCCTTTTCCCTCTCGCTCTCATCCAACACTTCCCACACTGCCCCTACTCGGATGGTATCGCGCCGTCCCAACCTCCGCTCTCTCTCCCCCGCTACTCTCTCCTCTTCCATCCTATCATCTCTTCCCTCTGCCCAAACCTTCTCCAACCTATCTCCTGATTCTGCCTCCTCAACCCTCCTCTCCTCCCTTTCTGCATCCTTTGACTCTCTATGTCCCCTATCCTCCAGGCCGGCTCGGTCCTCCCCTCCCGCTCCGTGGCTCGACGACTCATTGCGAGCTCACAGAACAGGGCTCCGGGCAGCCGAGCGGAAATGGAGGAAAACTCGCCTCCCTGCGGACCTGGCATCCTTTCACTCCCTCCTCTCTACATTTTCCTCTTCTGTCTCTGCTGCTAAAGCCACTTTCTACCACTCTAAATTCCAAGCATCTGCCTCTAACCCTAGGAAGCTCTTTGCCACCTTCTCCTCCCTCCTGAATCCTCCTCCCCCTCCCCCCCCCCTCCTCCCTCTCTGCAGACGACTTCGTCAACCATTTTGAAAAGAAGGTCGACGACATCCGATCCTCGTTTGCTAAGTCAAACGACACCGCTGGTTCTGCTCACACTGCCCAACCCTGTGCTTTGACCTCTTTCTCCCCTCTCTCTCCAGATGAAATCTCGCGTCTTGTGACGGCCGGCCGCCCAACAACCTGCCCGCTTGACCCTATCCCCTCCTCTCTTCTCCAGACCATTTCCGGAGACCTTCTACCTTACCTCACCTCGCTCATCAACTCATCCTTGACCGCTGGCTACGTCCCTTCCGTCTTCAAGAGAGCGAGAGTTGCACCCCTTCTGAAAAAACCTACACTCAATCCCTCCGATGTCAACAACTACAGACCAGTATCCCTTCTTTCTTTTCTCTCCAAAACTCTTGAACGTGCCGTCCTTGGCCAGCTCTCCTGCTATCTCTCTCAGAATGACCTTCTTGATCCAAATCAGTCAGGTTTCAAGACTAGTCACTCAACTGAGACTGCTCTTCTCTGTATCACGGAGGCGCTCCGCACTGCTAAAGCTAACTCTCTCTCCTCTGCTCTCATCCTTCTAGACCTATCGGCTGCCTTCGATACTGTGAACCATCAGATCCTCCTCTCCACCCTCTCCGAGTTGGGCATCTCCGGCGCGGCCCACGCTTGGATTGCGTCCTACCTGACAGGTCGCTCCTACCAGGTGGCGTGGCGAGAATCTGTCTCCTCACCACGCGCTCTCACCACTGGTGTCCCCCAGGGCTCTGTTCTAGGCCCTCTCCTATTCTCGCTATACACCAAGTCACTTGGCTCTGTCATAACCTCACATGGTCTCTCCTATCATTGCTATGCAGACGACACACAATTAATCTTCTCCTTTCCCCCTTCTGATGACCAGGTGGCGAATCGCATCTCTGCATGTCTGGCAGACATATCAGTGTGGATGACGGATCACCACCTCAAGCTGAACCTCGGCAAGACGGAGCTGCTCTTCCTCCCGGGGAAGGACTGTCCGTTCCATGATCTCGCCATCACGGTTGACAACTCCATTGTGTCCTCCTCCCAGAGCGCTAAGAACCTTGGCGTGATCCTGGACAACACCCTGTCGTTCTCCACCAACATCAAGGCGGTGGCCCGATCCTGTAGGTTCATGCTCTACAACATCCGCAGAGTACGACCCTGCCTCACACAGGAAGCGGCGCAGGTCCTAATCCAGGCACTTGTCATCTCCCGTCTGGATTACTGCAACTCGCTGTTGGCTGGGCTCCCTGCCTGTGCCATTAAACCCCTACAACTCATCCAGAACGCCGCAGCCCGTCTGGTGTTCAACCTTCCCAAGTTCTCTCACGTCACCCCGCTCCTCCGCTCTCTCCACTGGCTTCCAGTTGAAGCTCGCATCCGCTACAAGACCATGGTGCTTGCCTACGGAGCTGTGAGGGGAACGGCACCTCAGTACCTTCAGGCTCTGATCAGGCCCTACACCCAAACAAGGGCACTGCGTTCATCCACCTCTGGCCTGCTCGCCTCCCTACCACTGAGGAAGTACAGTTCCCGCTCAGCCCAGTCAAAACTGTTTGCTGCTCTGGCACCCCAATGGTGGAACAAACTCCCTCACGACGCCAGGACAGCGGAGTCAATCACCACCTTCCGGAGACACCTGAAACCCCACCTCTTCAAGGAATACCTAGGATAGGATAAAGCAATCCTTCTGCCCCCCCCCCCCCCCCCCCTTAAAAGATCTAGATGCACTATTGTAAAGTGGCTGTTCCACTGGATGTCATTAGGTGAATGCACCAATTTGTAAGTCGCTCTGGATAAGAGCGTCTGCTAAATGACTTAAATGTAAATGTAAATGTATGTCTACATCCCTGTCTACATCTCTGTCTACATCCCTGTCTACATGTCTACATCCATGTCTACATCCCTGTCTACATCCATGTCTACATCCCTGTCTACATGTCTACATCTCTGTCTACATCCCTGTCTACATCTCTGTCTACATCTCTGTCTACATCCCTGTCTACATCCCTGTCTACATCTCTGTCTACATCCCTGTCTACATCCCTGTCTACATCCCTGTCTACATCTCTGTCTACATCCCTGTCTACATCCCTGTCTACATCCCTGTCTACATCCCTGTCCACATCCCTGTCTACATCCCTGTCTACATCCCTGTCTACATCGATGTCTACATCGATGTCTACATCCCTGTCTACATCCCTGTCTACATCCCTGTCTACATCCCTGTCTACATTTCTACATCCCTGTCTACATCCCTGTCTACATCCCTGTCTACATCCATGTCTACATCCCTGTCTACATCCCTGTCTACATCCCTGTCTACATGTCAACATCCATGTCTACATCCCTGTCTACATCCCTGTCTACATCCCTGTCTACATCCCTGTCTACATCCATGTCTACATCCCTGGCTACATCCCTGTCTACATGTCAACATCCATGTCTACATCCCTGTCTACATCCCTGTATACATCCCTGTCTACATCCCTGTCTACATCCATGTCTACATCTCTGTCTACATCCCTGTCTACATCCCTGTCTACATCCCTGTCTACATGTCTACATCTCTGTCTACATCCCTGTCTACATCCCTGTCTACATGTCTACATCCCTGTCTACATCTCTGTCTACATCCCTGTCTACATCCCTGTCTACATCCCTGTCTACATCCCTGTCTACATCCATGTCTACATCCATGTCTACATCCCTGTCTACATCCCTGTCTACATCCCTGTCTACATCCCTGTCTACATCTCTGTCTACATCCATGTCTACATCCCTGTCTACATCTCTGTCTACATCCATGTCTACATCCCTGTCTACATGTCTACATCCCTGTCTACATCCCTGTCTACATCCCTGTCTACATGTCTACATCCCTGTCTACATCCCTGTCTACATGTCTACATCCCTGTCTACATCTCTGTCTACATCCCTGTCTACATGTCTACATCCATGTCTACATCCCTGTCTACATCCATGTCTACATCCCTGTCTACATTTCTACATCCCTGTCTACATCCCTGTCTACATCCCTGTCTACATCCATGTCTACATCCCTGTCTACATCCCTGTCTACATCCCTGTCTACATGTCAACATCCATGTCTACATCCCTGTCTACATCCCTGTCTACATCCCTGTCTACATCCCTGTCTACATCCATGTCTACATCCCTGGCTACATCCCTGTCTACATGTCAACATCCATGTCTACATCCCTGTCTACATCCCTGTATACATCCCTGTCTACATCCCTGTCTACATCCATGTCTACATCTCTGTCTACATCCCTGTCTACATCCCTGTCTACATCCCTGTCTACATGTCTACATCTCTGTCTACATCCCTGTCTACATCCCTGTCTACATGTCTACATCCCTGTCTACATCTCTGTCTACATCCCTGTCTACATCCCTGTCTACATCCCTGTCTACATCCATGTCTACATCCCTGTCTACATCCCTGTCTACATCCCTGTCTACATCCCTGTCTACATCCCTGTCTACATCTCTGTCTACATCCATGTCTACATCCCTGTCTACATCTCTGTCTACATCCATGTCTACATCCCTGTCTACATGTCTACATCCCTGTCTACATCCCTGTCTACATCCCTGTCTACATGTCTACATCCCTGTCTACATCCCTGTCTACATGTCTACATCCCTGTCTACATCTCTGTCTACATCCCTGTCTACATGTCTACATCCATGTCTACATCCCTGTCTACATCCATGTCTACATCCCTGTCTACATGTCTACATCCCTGTCTACATCTCTGTCTACATCCCTGTCTACATGTCTACATCCATGTCTACATCCCTGTCTACATCCATGTCTACATCCCTGTCTACATGTCTACATCCCTGTCTACATCCATGTCTACATCCATGTCTACATCCCTGTCTACATCCCTGTCTACATGTCTACATCCCTGTCTACATCCATGTCTCCATCCCTGTCTACATCCCTGTCTCCATCCCTGTCTACATCCCTGTCTACATGTCTACATCCCTGTCTACATCCATGTCTCCATCCCTGTCTACATCCCTGTCTACATCCCTGTCTACATCCATGTCTACATCTCTGTCTACATCCCTGTCTACATCCCTGTCTACATCCATGTCTACATCTCTGTCTACATCCCTGTCTACATCCCTGTCTACATCCCTGTCTACATCCATGTCTACATCCATGTCTACATCCCTGTCTACCTCCCTGTCTACATCCATGTCTACCTCCCTGTCTACATCCCTGTCTACATCCCTGTCTACATCCATGTCTACATCACTGTCTACATTTCTACATCCCTGTCTACATCCATGTCTACATCCCTGTCTACATCCCTGTCTACATCCATGTCTACATCACTGTCTACATTTCTACATCCCTGTCTACATCCCTGTCTACATCCATGTCTACATCACTGTCTACATTTCTACATCCCTGTCTACATCCCTGTCTACATCCCTGTCTACATGTCTACATCCCTGTCTACATCCCTGTCTACATTTCTACATCCCTGTCTACATCCCTGTCTACATCCCTGTCTACATCCCTGTCTACATTTCTACATCCCTGTCTACATCCCTGTCTACATCCATGTCTACATCCCTGTCTACATCCCTGTCTACATCCCTGTCTACATCCCTGTCTACATTTCTACATCCCTGTCTACATCCCTGTCTACATGTCTACATCCCTGTCTACATCCTTGTCTACATCCCTGTCTACATCCCTGTCTACATCCCTGTCTACATCCCTGTCTACATCCCTGTCTACATCCCTGTCTACATCCTTGTCTACATCCATGTCTACATCCATGTCTACATCCATGTCTACATCCCTGTCTACATCCCTGTCTACATGTCTACATCCATGTCTACATCCATGTCTACATCCCTGTCTACATCACTGTCTACATCCATGTCTACATCACTGTCTACATCCCTGTCTACATCCATGTCTACATCCATGTCTACATCCATGTCTACATCCATGTCTACATCCATGTCTACATCCCTGTCTACATCACTGTCTACATCCATGTCTACATCACTGTCTACATCCCTGTCTACATCCCTGTCTACATCCCTGTCTACATCCATGTCTACATCCATGTCTACATCCCTGTCTACATGTCTACATCCATGTCTACATCCCTGTCTACATCACTGTCTACATCCATGTCTACATCACTGTCTACATCCCTGTCTACATCCCTGTCTACATCCCTGTCTACATCCATGTCTACATCCCTGTCTACATCCCTGTCTACATCCCTGTCTACATCACTGTCTACATCCATGTCTACATCCCTGTCTACATCCCTGTCTACATCCCTGTCTACATCCCTGTCTACATCCCTGTCTACATCCTTGTCTACATCCATGTCTACATCCATGTCTACATCCATGTCTACATCCCTGTCTACATCCCTGTCTACATGTCTACATCCATGTCTACATCCCTGTCTACATCACTGTCTACATCCATGTCTACATCACTGTCTACATCCCTGTCTACATCCCTGTCTACATCCATGTCTACATCCATGTCTACATCCATGTCTACATCCATGTCTACATCCATGTCTACATCCATGTCTACATCCATGTCTACATCCCTGTCTACATCACTGTCTACATCCATGTCTACATCACTGTCTACATCCCTGTCTACATCCCTGTCTACATCCATGTCTACATCCATGTCTACATCCCTGTCTACATGTCTACATCCATGTCTACATCCCTGTCTACATCACTGTCTACATCCATGTCTACATCACTGTCTACATCCCTGTCTACATCCCTGTCTACATCCCTGTCTACATCCCTGTCTACATCCCTGTCTACATCCCTGTCTACATCCATGTCTACATCCATGTCTACATCCATGTCTACATCCATGTCTACATCCCTGTCTACATCACTGTCTACATCCATGTCTACATCACTGTCTACATCCCTGTCTACATCCCTGTCTACATCCATGTCTACATCCATGTCTACATCCCTGTCTACATGTCTACATCCATGTCTACATCCCTGTCTACATCACTGTCTACATCCATGTCTACATCACTGTCTACATCCCTGTCTACATCCCTGTCTACATCCCTGTCTACATCCCTGTCTACATCCCTGTCTACATCCCTGTCTACATCCCTGTCTACATCCCTGTCTACATTTCTACACAATCAGAGTAAGAAAAGAGCCTGTTGGGTCGTTGTCATTCCCTGTTGTTTTTCTTCATTATTCCTCACAGTCTGCTACTTGACGTGTTACGTAACGTCCCCCTATCACTCGATTGGCCCGCGGGGCGTCAGCGTGAAATGATGGGAAAACAAAACTGTGGGGAGACAGGTTGAGCCAATTAAACGATGCAACAGGTAGGTCATTTCTTCACAACACTTTTTTCCTAATGAGCCCCAGTGATAAGTCATGTTTAATTTGATGCATTCTCTCTCTTCTTCTCTCTGTTATGCCAGCCAAGGGATATGCCTTTCGGTATTGTTCTTGCCCGGGAGGGAAAATGTCACAGCAGTGGCGCTGGTGCTGGCGCTGCTTTGGAGCGGATCTGACACTCTGGTAATTACTTCGCCGTAGCGCCGTCGCCGGGAATGAGGGAATTTCTCTGCAACAACAATAACATCTGTCAGAGAGCCAGGCAGTTCAGCTTCAAGTCCCTGTCCTCATTCTGTCTCAGACCAGGTCTGAAAATACACCCTCTTCTTCCCTGTGGAGTGCACTACTTGTGTCCCTGGTCAAAGGGAGTGCACTGTGCAGGGAATAGGGGGTCACTTCAGATGCAGCCTCTCACTCTCTTTTAGGAGACATCCCGACACATCTCCTCATGCTTTACATGCCAGAGTCCCCAAAGAGAGAGTCGGATGCACAGAGAAGGCAACCTGAGCTACAGGGAAAATAGGTTAAAAACATCAATACTTCTATGGGCTTTTCTTTCCTTATCATGTACAGAGCTAGAGGAGCAAGTAGAGATGGCACATGGGGTGTGTGTGTGTGTGTGGGTCTATCATAGTAGTGTGTTCTTGTGTGCGCGTGTGCATGAACCCACAGTATAGTAACGTCAATGACACAGAGTGGCTGGTGTGTGTGTGTGTGTGTGTGTGTGTAAATGCCTGCCTGCCTGCCTGTGTGTGCCTCTCCTCCCGCAGCAGAGGGAGGTCAAAGGCCACTGACAGAGTGGTTGGAACCGAACAGCCGCAGTGGGTGGTCCGGGGGAAGATGGCTGACCCACCTCAGGTGGTCCAACATCAAGAGGGCTGGAGAACGAAGACAATAATACATGGAGCAGCTCCCTGGACTCTGTCTACTCTGGCTGTACAGGAAATGGAGCAGCTCCCTGGACTCTGTCTACTCTGGCTGTACAGGAAATGGAGCAGCTCCCTGGACTCTGTCTACTATGGCTGTACAGGAAATGGAGCAGCTCCCTGGACTCTGTCTACTCTGGCTGTACAGATAATGGAGCAGCTCCCTGGACTCTGTCTACTCTGGCTGTACAGGAAATGGAGCAGCTCCCTGGACTCTGTCTACTCTGGCTGTACAGGAAATGGAGCAGCTCCCTGGACTCTGTCTACTCTGGCTGCACAGGAAATGGAGCAGCTCCCTGGACTCTGTCTACTCTGGCTGCACAGGAAATGGAGCAGCTCCCTGAACTCTGTCTACTCTGGCTGCACAGGTAATGGAGCAAGACTGCAGAGTGGAGGACACAAATGGACATTCAAAAGTGAGTGACTTTGACAGCATGGGGTCGTGGTGGTGTGGCAGCAACACAGGCACCATAGTGTGTCTGTGGGATGGGGATAGAGCTGCATGTAATGAGAGGTTCCCAGCGGGGCTCTATATCCTCCTGCTGTTGTATGGAATCAGGTGGCTTCACTTCATAGAATGGGGGAGGGAGGGAAATGGGGGTAAATGTAGCCTGTACATTACTGGTACTGTTACATACGATTCAGACACTGTGGCTGATTACCTCATAATAGGAATGCCTAATCACTTGTATTATCAGTGTTATGTTATACTGCACTATGTTATAGCAAGAGATCAAATGCATTTTCTGTGTTTTAAAAGTCTATTTTTCCATTGGAAAATAAAGGAAACGCTTCTTCACTTGTACAGTTCTTGTACAATCTTCTCAAAGAAGACTCAAAATGTATCTTCATTCTCTCTCACAGATTAACCAATGGGAAGCCAAAGAGACAACAATCCAATTCAATCCAAACCCATCTCCCTACAAGCACACAGTCCAGTGGTTACGGTACCCAGATGATGAGAATAATGTCTTCCTCTCATTTGCATTTGGTAATGAGTGCATGGTGATTAAAAAGTGAAATGAAGGCTAACTGCTCTGTTGCCAGATAGATAAACATGAACGGTGTAGAGTCGATGGAACAGAAGGCAAGAGGAAAGTGGGTTCTCCCTAGACACAGCTCATCACTTCTTTCTATTCTTTAAACTGTGTATATGAATGGGGGAACAGACTGGGAGATTGTGTGTGTGTGTGTGTGAAAGAGATTGTACGTGTGGAAGCTTGTGCTTGTGTGTGTGTGTGTGCGTGCATGTGCGTCTGTGTGTGGGTGCATACCTGTGTGTGCATGTTATTGCCCCCAGAGAGAACACAGCACAAGGGATGCTCACCTCATTCTCCCACGTCACATCTACGTAGGTTATGGATGGTTGAATGGGTGAACAGAAATAACATCCGTCAGATTCTTGCCTTGAAGTAAAGAATTATAATAGCAACACCACCCCTCTGGACAATCACTTGTAGCCCAAAGATAGTTCATTACTCAGTGACGAAGACACATCTCAGTCTTTTCCACCACAGACATGGACGAAGTAACAATAGAACGTAGAACGAGGAAGTTTGCTGATGTCAGACCAGAGACCTCTTCTGTATCCCAAATGCCACTCTATACGCTATGAGTCCTGGTCAAAAGTAGCGCACTACATAGGGAATGGGTGCCAATTGGGATGCAGAACTTGACTCTATTTGACTAGATAAGAGCGTGTTGGAACTAAAAACAAAGAACAGAGAAGAAAACATTCACCAAGATGATCCATTGAAAGGATTCTATAGCTCCTCATTCTATAGCTCCTTTTAAAACCGAAGCTGCTTTCATTCAATTATGCTTGTGTACTCGGTAGCTAGTTGAATAGAAGTCGTGAAAGCACAAAGCTCAGAGTTAACAAACCTTTTGTTGTTGTACTCTCATAATTTACCTCGCTGTTTGTTGACAGTACGTTTTCTCTGTCAAATGTGATGCACTTCTTTCATGCTGGAGGTTGCAGTGCAATCGGTGACTTCAGTTCGGAGATGCAACAAGGCTGCCCTTACTCTTAGAGGAAACGTCAAGGATATTCTCTGAATGCCAGCTATTTCGTCCCACTTTTAACAGCCACCACCTGTACCGTGGGCTACGTACTGTACGTGTGTCAAAATAGCTGATGATGAAATGGAAATTCATTATGGGGAATGTTGAAGGATATCACTGTACACCAACAAACAGAACAGCAGATGTCAGTTCTTTCTAAAAGCATCACACACACACCTGCACACACACACCTGCACACACACACACACACACACACACACACACACACACACACACACACACACACACACACACACACACACACACACACACACACACACACACACACACACACACACACACACACACACACACACACACACACACACAGTTGCTAAAAGGAAATTATAAACTGGTTGGCTGACAGCCGTGGTATATCAGACCGTATACCACAGGTATGACAAAACATGTATTTTACTGTTCTAATTATGTTGGTAACCAGTTTCTAATAGCAATAAGGCACCTTGGGGGTTTGTGGTGTATGGCCAATATACCACGGCTAAGGGCTGTATCCAAGCACACCGCGTTGCGTCGTGCAGGGAACAGCCCTTAGCCATAGTATACTGACCATATGTCACGCCCTGACCGTAGAGAGCTTTTTATGTCTCTATTTTGGTTTGGTCAGGGTGTGATTTGGGTGGGCATTCTATGTTCATTTTCTAGGTTTTGTATTTCTTTGTGTTTGGCCGGGTGTGGTTCTCAATCAGAGGCAGCTGTCTATCGTTGTCTCTGATTGAGAACCATATTTACGTAGGTAGCTTTTTCCCACATGGTTTTTGTGGGTAGTTGTTTTGTGTTTCTGCACCTGACAGAACTGTTCGTTGTCGTTTTGCTCTTTGTTATTTTGTTCAAGTGTTTTTTTGAAAATTACACCATATTCCACACACCCTCATGCCTTCTTGCTTAAACATACCTTGGAGAACAGTATGTGCCAATGTTATCCAATCCCGTTTTCATCACAAATGATATGTTGATATGTTGCTCACACTTTGGATGAATGACCTAGAATAAGTCAAATTCATTCTTTCAAAGCCGAATTATATACTTATTTGACAGTCAGAGAGCATTCTTCCATACAAACACACACTAGATTCTGCATAAAACCTGAAATTATACAACAAGAGGGTCTAATCCTGGATGCTGATTGGTTAAAACCGTGTTCCAGCCACTGACGTCCAAATGCCTGTCTGAGCTGTCAGTCCAAACTACAAATGTCTGAGCTGCAGGTCCAAACTACAAATGTCTGAGCTGTCAGTCCAAACTACAAATGTCTGAGCTGTCGGTCCAAACTACAAATGTCTGAGCTGTCGGTCCAAACTACAAATGTCTGAGCTGTCGGTCCAAACTACAAATGTCTAAGCTGTCAGTCCAAACTACAAATGTCTGAGCTGTCAGTCCAAACTACAAATGTCTGAGCAGTCAGTCCAAACTACAAATGTCTGAGCTGTCAGTCCAAACTACAAATGTCTGAGCTGTCAGTCCAAACTACAAATGTCTGAGCTGTCGGTCCAAACTACAAATGTCTGAGCTGTCGGTCCAAACTACAAATGTCTGAGCTGTCAGTCCAAACTACAAATGTCTGAGCTGTCAGTCCAAACTACAAATGTCTGAGCTGTCAGTCCAAACTACAAATGTCTGAGCTGTCAGTCCAAACTACAAATGTCTGAGCTGCAGGTCCAAACTACAAATGTCTGAGCTGTCGGTCCAAACTGATCTGCGGATCTCTGGTTGAAGCTAGCTCCTAGTGGCGTCCGTCCTGAAGGTAGTTCACCCTACGTTCAGGGTTGTAGGCTGTCATTTGTTATTTTGTGGTTCTTGCTCCAAGCGCCACTCCTCGCGCTCCCCGATGCTCGGGATGCTGGTGGCTTCGCCAGGTAAAGTTGTCATGATGATGAAATTATGTAACAATGTAAATTATTCCTCATAAGGTGACAGTGAGGTGACTGTAATCCTAGCTGTCTCAGTAGTGCTCAAGCCAACATATGTATTCAAATCAGATTGTATTGGTCACATATATTTAGCAGGTGTTATTGCGGAATGCTTGTGTTCCTAGCTCCTACAGTGCAGTAGTATCTAACAATTCACAACAATAACACAGGCATCTAAAAGTAAAAGAACGGAATTAAGAAATATATCAATATTAGGACGAGCAATGTCAGAGTGGCATTGACTAAAATACAGAAGAACAGTATACAGTATATACATATGAAATGAGTAAAGCAGGTACATATTATTACAATGACTAGTGTTCCATTATTAAAGTGACCAGTGATCCCATGTCTATGTATATAAGGCAGTAGCCTCTAAGGTGCAGGGTTGAGTAACCGGCTGGTAGCCAGCTAGTGATGGCTGTTTAACAGTCTGATGGCCTTGAGATAGAAGCTGTTCTAAAGTCATTGCAGACCTTAGAGAGCTATTTATAACTCATCAAAGATGTCCAGATCAACTAGCCCATGTCGGCTAATGTTTTTTTAGCTAGGTTTTTTAGCCCATAGATTTTGTTATAATGTTTTAGTCACTCAAATATCACATGAATAAACATTAGACATGGCAAAATGAATAGAATTGCAAGAAAATGTGCTTTAAAACTACTAAATGGTCTCTGCACCACATGACAAAATACGTAGAATCGCAGGAAATAAGCTTTAAACGTTTTCTTTCCACCAAAAAGAGCGGTGTAAACAGTTTGTCATGAACAATGCTTGTGCTCATAGAATAGAAGTGGAGTGCGCACGCAGGGGGGATGTGGAATGTTCCCCAATCCTGGAAGGGGGCCCTGAGTGTAGAAAGTTTGGGAGCCATATCATAGAGAATGAACAGCAAACTAAATTAAATGCAGCTTGTTTGCGGTCTTTCCAGCTTCAGTTTGAAGTGATTGTTAGCCGTGTAGTTCGCTAGCTAGAATGGGAGAAGAGCATGCATAGCGACCATTGTTGTTTGGCATAGGAACATGGCTGCCAATTAAACGAACGACCAGTCGGCTTGGCTGGCAACGATGCCAATAGAACGGACATCCAGTTGGCTTAAATTCATTAAAATATAAAGTGATAATGGCCTCAAAGCCATGGTTTGGAGGATATATAAGCATGGTTTGCCGGTCAATAACAACCTACATGCCAATATATCCTCCAAACCACGGCTTCTCTGGCATTATCACTTAATTAAAGAATTCCAGGAGTCAAAAAGAGCCAATAGGATGTCTTAATGAAAAGTGTGTTTCCATGCCAACGGTACCCTCCCCCGAGCCCCAGCTGATGAAGTTGACTGACAGTTACACAAAACCACCGTGTGGCTAGGCAATGTTACAGAGGATCTACTGTACCTACCGCATCTACCTCCTCTATACAAAAAATCACTATCAGCAGTGCCAGTCAGATACACACATCCATGTACACGCATACGCACGCATTCAGGAACGCACACCCACACACACACACAGACACACACACCTCCCCTCCGAGTACACGCTCATCAGTGCTACCATTCACTCGTAAATGTTTTTCGATGTGGTCACAGAGTGTGAAACGTGGTCCCTCTGTGCTGCCGTCTGGCTCCCCAATGGATGAAGCCTGCTTCTGGTTCTAAACACACACTTAGAGAGACGAAGGAGCCACAGAGGCCTGTCCCTGGAGGGAATCTACCCCACACAGGGAGATCAGATTGAGTATCAGCCCCCCCACCGCTGCCTCGGCTCCAGGCAGAGACTGGGAGGAGAGGTGGGGGGAGTTCTTAGAGAAATACAAATTGGAACTGTCACTTTTCAACCAAACACTGGGGAGACCAGCTAACCATTGAACTCACACTCTGGGTTTCTTTATGGTTAGTTATTATGGATGATTTATTATGGATATGTAGCCTTGGGAATGGATAAAAAAATGTTTGAGGAAGAATGGAGTGCAATTTGGTGTTTCATTACAATTCATTATTATGGAAAAATGGAGGGAATATTCCAAATAGTATGTGTAAGTAAAGGAGGATTTGAGGGAAATTGATGGGGGAAAAAAGTCCCGGCTGGGATAACATTTGGAATAAAAAGGAAAAGTTGTAAATGCTGCAGGTAGCCTTGCGGTTAAGAGCGTTGGGCCAATAACCAACAGGTTGCTCGTTCGAATCCCTGATTCGACTAGTTGGAAAATCTGTCCTTGAGCAAGGCACTTAACCCTAATTGCTCCTCTAAGTCTCTCTGGATAAGAGTGTCTGCTAAATGACTGACATGTAAATGGTTGACTTGCTTGGCTGGGCTCTGAAAAAAGGCTGAATTCACTTTGCAATATCGGACTGCTACAAGGGACGGATTGAGCCCAGAAATCAGCCCTGGGTTTTCAAACACACTGGCCTATTTTTTTCCCTCAAGCCGCCATTATTACAATGTAAATGATTAGCCAAATAATACTAATAATAATATGTGATGATTATGTGCAAACCCCCCCTGTTTAGCCAGTCCCACTGGGCTAACGATGGACCAGCCCTTCTGGCATTTGCCAGAATTGCCATATGGCTAGTCCGTCTCTGACATTAGAAAAAAAACATTACTGCTGAAACCATGTGTTTATTCATTTTGGTGTGCCGGCCAAGAGGTCAACAGAGCGGTGTTTACAGAAATCCCTGATTCCCAGAATGTTGTGCCGGCAAAGATATTATCCAAACCCAGGGGGCTGCCAAGTTCAAGCCCTTTTGACTCCTTTTCTGTTTTCCAGTCTCAGGTCTATTAGCTCTCTCACTTCTTCTGTAAAAAATTACCATAGAAATCAACAACATAGCTTCCCTCACATGCTGCAGAGCCTTCAAATGCAATGTTTAAATTCTCACCTCAGCCCTGACCGATGGTTGACCGCCGCCATGTTGTGTGTTGTCTATAAGCATAGACAAAACAGACTGCCTATGCTCTTTGATAACAAAGGTCGACGGGGTCAGAGGTGAAAGATCACGTGGTCATGTTAGTATTTTCAGTATTTGATTTATTCCAGAAGTTATAACTGTACTCACTCCGACTGATTATGTTGGACAGGTGTCGCGACACGACTCGCTACCCTGCCTGCATCCAATCTATTCAACCTTCCTGGGACAGAAAGTCCAAACTCAAATAGATGCTGCACAGATCCTGCCATGACACTGCATGTAATCCCTTTTTTTATTTTAGCTTCCCCGCGGCGTCTCACCCTCACACCTTGGCACATGTTCAATGCCAGAAACACACACGCACCGGCGCTTATGCATATACACGTTCACAAATACACACACATTGACATGCCAAGAGAACACACACACACACACACACACACACACACACACACACACACACACACACACACACACACACACACACACACACACACACACACACACACACACACACACACACACACACACACACACACAGTTGTAATCTAGCTTGTATCTTTAATTCCAGCAAGGCATGTAACCCCACACTGGAAGTTACCCTCCGACCCTCCCTGTTACATCCTCTTCCGCCGAATGTCATATGTGAGGCACTCTTGTCCCTGGGACAATGTAAGGGATAGGGTTTCCAGGCGAGATTTAGCAGCATCCAAACTTAGCTCTGACTCATGAAGGGGGAGGAATGGGGATCTATTTACT
Source organism: Salvelinus fontinalis (assembly GCF_029448725.1). NCBI lineage: Eukaryota > Metazoa > Chordata > Actinopteri > Salmoniformes > Salmonidae > Salvelinus > Salvelinus fontinalis. Next base: position 58,115 of record NW_026600869.1, on the reverse strand, counting down.
GAAGGGAGGGAGCGAGGGAGGGAGGGAGACCCCCCACCACACACCCTCCCCAAATCTCTGAACAGTAAAATTAGTCTTCCGATAACAGCCCTTAGAAATGTGTTCTCGTCAACTTTGTACTTACCCTCTTGGAGGTTAGACTGTTCTGGCGACTTGGAGAGGGATGATTGGTAAATGGCTTGGAGGCCAGGACATGAAACCGGTGATGTAAATGTGGAGGCATGGTTTGTCAGTTTGTTGAGTAAATAGCTCAACTCAGCAACTAAATGTGTAATACATGTACTACCAGTACATATACATGTACTGGTAGTAACCAGTACATATACATGTACTGGTAGTACCATGAGACATTCATAGATCATAGTCCCATAAAGACAGTGGTAGTAACATGAGACATTCATAGATCATAGTCCCATAAAGACAGTGGTAGTAACATGAGACATTCATAGATCATAGTCCCATAAAGACAGTGGTAGTAACATGAGACATTCATAGATCATAGTCCCATAAAGACAGTGGTAGTAACATGAGACATTCATAGATCATAGTCCCATGAAGACAGTGGTAGTAATATGAGACATTCATAGATCATAGTCCCATAAAGACAGTGGTAGTAACATGAGACATTCATAGATCATAGTCCCATGAAGACAGTGGTAGTAATATGAGACATTAATAGATTATAGTGTCATAAAGACAGTAGAGGTGGTCACAGCAGTGTCAAGTAAAATGATGATTAAAGCAGTAGTTACAGTAATCATGATAAACCCCTCCACTTGTTTGATCTACTCCAGTACAGTACTTGCCTAGCACACCTGTTTCAACTAATCTAGAGCTGGATGATTGGTTGACTAGCTGAATCAGGAGCTGGTACTGCAATAGATATAAGTGTTGGGGAAGCTACTCTGAAAACGGAGTTTACCAAGCTACCAATTATTTCACACTGGAAGATGTTAAGCTATGTTAAAGCTATCCTTAAGATAAATATATTTTAATTAACTAAAGTTACTTAAAAACGTAGTTCAATACATCCAAACTAGTTTGTGAAAAATGTGTAAATCTGAAATATCATCAACTACAAATTGCAAGAAATTAATAACTTTGGGGTCATATGTTAACAGAATGTGTTGTTTACCATATTAAACACAAAAACAATGTTTCTATTGAGAATTAGGCAGGTCTTATGCCGAAACAGAAATGAAATGATTGTCCATGTTTTCTTTTCTAAAATAAAAGTTATGAACTACTGAAAACACTACCTAGATTTAGTACAACTACCACCAAGCTACTACAACATGTAGTTAAATGACTATCTGAACTACATGTAGTCCACTACTCCATAACACTACTCAAGGAGAGGTTCGGGAAATAGTGTAATAGGATCATGTATTATAGCTACAGGTAGGCTACAGTTACTGTTGCATATTCGAGCAGGTACCAATGAATCCCTAGCACATATATTCTGACTGAATAATCGGTCAGATCATACCAGTAAACAATCTGTAAGCATTTTTCTGGTAAGAAACACAGTACAGTGTAAAAGTTGAACCACTCAGTATTTTCTGTAAAACTGCAGACACATTCCTTCCGTTTAAAAAGTTGAACCACTCAGTATTTTCTGTAAAACTGCAGACACATTCCTTCCGTTTAAAAAGTTGAACCACTCAGTATTTTCTGTAAAACTGCAGACACATTCCTTCCGTTTAAAAAGTTGAACCACTCAGTATTTTCTGTAAAACTACAGACACATTCCTTCCGTTTAAAAAGTTGGATGGCCTCCAGCGTCTCAGAACCCAACTGATCTTGTCAATGCATTGAAAGCAGCGCACAATGCGGACCCTGTCAGAAATGACTGAATGAGTGATTACCTCAAAATGACAGCTGAGATGCAATCTACTGTAGGCCTGTCTGTAATGGAGGTTCTTAAACAATGGGGGGAAGGAAAAGGAAGGCCCTCCTCACACCCTTATCTAGTGGATATCCTCTCCATCTAGACAAGAAGATGAAACAGAGGCAAAGAGCAGAGAAAGAGAGAGAGAAAAGGCAATGGTGAAAATATAAAAAGAAGAGAGAAACAGAACCCGATCTAGACATTGACAGGAAATAATTTATTCAGGAGGTGATTTTAAACGATTAAAATGCATTTTCGGTTAAAAATGCAACACTTTCATTAACACTTCCCTTCATCATGCGTTATAATAAATAACACTGACTATAAGCGTCTATTAAAACTCATAAGTGGTTATTAATACACTTTAACAACAGCTCATAAAGTGTCAAAAAGCTTCATAAAGATTTATAAATGACTGTGTTGTTGTCTGCCTTAAGTGCTTCACTTCATTATAAAACACTATAATAGGTATTTGTAGGCTTTAAGTAAATTGTGATCATTTTCCACAATAGAAAGAAAAACACACAGAGTTAGTTTCCTTGACATAGTCAGTATGATATGGACATTTTTAAACAAAGCTGTTCATTTCCAATACACAACAAACATAGCTAGCTAAAATACACAATCAAGCCTCAGTAGCAACATGGAAAGTGGCAAAGTGGTCATTCCACTTCCCCACCCGCAAGTTTTGCTAGCTACCTCACAGGTCTATCAAACGTCTTCCGGTTGCTAGCTACCTCACAGGTCTATCAAACGTCTTCCGGTTGCTAGCTACCTCACAGGTCTATCAAACGTCTTCCGGTTGCTAGCTACCTCACAGGTCTATCAAACGTCTTCCGGTTGCTAGCTACCTCACACTAGCTAGCTTGCTAGCTACAGGACGAATTTTAACGCTTTCTTTGTATCATATCACACAATTAACATTCTTATTTACTTGCACCTTAAATCCACGGCACTTGCGTATTATAGGGCCTAATGTGTGAATGACCTTTCTTGTCTGTGCCTTCAAATGGTGTCCTATTAACCAGTACGGCTATAAAACATTATGCACTATAGCATTATAAGTCCTTATAGTTAATGATCTATTAAACATCATACAAAGTGTTATAACCACTTACCAGTTATTATAGACACTTATAGTCAGTGTTAAATCACATTATAAAAGGGTGTTATAAAGCAATATACGTCTGATTCATAATCATAATAAGTGTTACCACGCTTTAATATTCTGCTCTTTCTGAGGGAATTTGTGGCATTCTAGTAAATAAACCTATGCAGTGTGCTACAGTGTGTGTGTGTGCGCGCACTCGTGTGTGTGTGTGTGTGTTTCTGCATGAGTGAATGCCACAACATAAGCATGCTGACTGCATGCCCACGGGCCCACAAAGAGAGGGGGGGGGTCTATAGAGTACAGCCCTTGGCATGTTCTTTTGCACACATGCATGTGCACACACACACACACACACACACACACACACACACACACACACACACACACACACACACACACACACACACACACACACACACACACACACACACACACACACACACACACACACACGCACACACACGCAGCTTAATATACCCACTGAGACGGAACTGGCCCAACTGGCCAAGGCGCCCATCCCCACAATAACCCCACGGGTCATGTGACATGACATGTCAAATGCCAGAGGGCAAGACTCTTAAGCGCCTGCTGTCTGGGGAGCGAGTTTTCATTCGATTTTATTCATGTAACCCTTATTTAATTAACCAAGTACAGCTTACTGGACTGTTAAATTTGCTTACATTACAATCACTGTCATGTCAGGGATTATGGCAGAGTAAGGCAGATGCAGAACAGTATACACATGCATCCGCCCCTGCGTGCGCACACACACACCATGTATGACTATCTAGTATCACATCCAGACAATTTCCCAGTGATCACAACACATATTAGGTTACCTGGCAGTAGACAGAGACTGGGCTCCAGCCAAGAATAGATACGGTTTAATTTACTGCTCTAAAGCCATCACTGGGGAGGATCAAAACCTATGACAACCATACAAGGTCTCACGCACGCACCCACGCACGCAGGCATGCATGCACAGAGGCCCGCCCCCCTCGCATTCCAAAACGAGCCAATCAATATCTTCCCTTTCCAGATATGCAAATATGGCTTCTCCGAGATTCAGAGTGGATGGCTTTAACTGGGCTGGAGATCAATAGCGTGGCTGTGTCCTGAAGGATCGTCTCTACTGTAAACAGCACCGATACAGCTGGAGACCAGGTGTGCTACAAGCTATCGACCGGACATAGGAATGAATAGGACACCACTATGTTGACAACTCCTCCACACTTTGTGCTAATGAGATGATGGTGTATATGCTGGTGTCTGTGCTGTATGGGGGCCTGCCAATGGAGGGAGTTGGGAGGGGTTAGGATAGGTCAGAGGCTGAGAGCTGTCAATGTGATTTGTAAGGGGTTTTAACGCAGGGCTATCTGGCTGTGTAGAGTTTAATGTCAAATCCCATATTGACCTCTGACCCCTACCAGGGCCTTTAGGCAGCACCCACATGCTTGTGAAGATCTGAGAGGATAAGATATATGGTAAATACGCTATACAGTAATGTAGTGCATCGAAACAGCTGATTGATTCAGCTGATCTAGGTATTGAAAATCAGTTGATTAGTTGAATCGGGTTGTCAATAAGATGGGTCATGTCATTAGGCATGAAATGGGAAAAACCTTTTCAGAAACAAGAGGAAACAGGGTGAAACAGGGTGAATTTACGGAGAAACAGGAGCTATGTGAACTTTTTTGCTAAGGTGCGCCCTAATGAATATGACCCTGCAGTACCGTGACTCTCCAGCAGGGTTGATGAATATGACCCTGCAGTACCGTGGCTCTCCAGCAGGGTTGATGAATATGACCCTGCAGTACCGTGTCTCTCCAGCAGGGTTGATGAATATGACCCTGCAGTACTGTGGCTCTCCAGCAGGGTTGATGAATATGACCCTGCAGTACCGTGTCTCTCCAGCAGGGTTGATGAATATGACCCTGCAGTACTGTGGCTCTCCAGCAGGGTTGATGAATATGACCCTGCAGTACTGTGTCTCTCCAGCAGGGTTGATGAATATGACCCTGCAGTACCGTGACTCTCCAGCAGGGTTGATGAATATGACTCTGCAGTACCGTGGCTCTCCAGCAGGGTTGATGAATATGACCCTGCAGTATTGTGGCTCTCCAGCAGGGTTGATGAATATGACCCTGCAGTACCGTGTCTCTCCAGCAGGGTTGATGAATATGACCATGCAGTACCGTGGCTCTCCAGCAGGGTTGATGAATATGACCCTGCAGTACTGTGTCTCTCCAGCAGGGTTGATGAATATGACCCTGCAGTACTGTGTCTCTCCAGCAGGGTTGATGAATATGACCCTGCAGTACCGTGTCTCTCCAGCAGGGTTGATGAATATGACCATGCAGTACTGTGGCTCTCCAGCAGGGTTGAGGATGACTGGTCCAGACGGTCCTGCAGAAGAGAGAGTTAACATGGTTAATATTAGAGAACTGTGTCAGTCTGAAGCATATGAGGTCACTACTCATCTGATGCTGACAAACAACATGGTGCATGATGCACACAAACACTATTTTGGTGAGGACAAATGAAAGGAGTCTCTCTGTCTCTCCTCCTTTCATATTGTATCCCCCTGCCTCTAAGTGTGGCCTTGGAATGATACCGAGAGGAGGGGGCTGATGACCAGGGAGGCTAAAAATAGTGTCTGTGCAGACAGTCACAGCCAATCCAACCCCACTCCTTCAGCCCAACACAACCCCACTACTTCAGCCCAACACAACTCCACTCCTTCAGCCCAACACAACCCCACTCCATCAGCCCAACACAACCCCACTACTTCAGCCCAACACAACTCCACTCCTTCAGCCCAACACAACCCCACTCCTTCAGCCCAACACAACTCCACTCCTTCAGCCCAACACAACCCCATTCCATCAGCCCAACACAACCCCACTCCTTCAGCCCAACACAACCCCACTCCTTCAGCCCAACACAACCCCACTCCTTCAGCCCAACACAACCCCACTCCTTCAGCCCAACACAACCCCACTCCTTCAGCCCAACACAACCCCACTTCTTCAGCCCAACACAACCCCATTCCATCAGCCCAACACAACCCCACTCCTTCAGCCCAACACAACCCCACTCCTTCAGCCCAACACAACCCCATTCCATCAGCCCAACACAACCCCACTCCTTCAGCCCAACACAACCCCACTTCTTCAGCCCAACACAACCCCACTCCTTCAGCCCAACACAACCCCACTCCTTCAGCCCAACACAACCCCACTCCTTCAGCCCAACACAACCCCACTCCTTCAGCCCAACACAACCCCACTTCTTCAGCCCAACACAACCCCACTCCTTCAGCCCAACACAACCCCACTCCTTCAGCCCAACACAACCCCACTCCTTCAGCCCAACACATCCCCACTCCTTCAGCCCAACATTCAACTATACCTCTTCTTGTGAACTGTCACATAACCAAACCCAATGCTATTTTCCTATTTCTTCCATCATGTGAGTTTGAGTCCCATTCATGTCTTGTGTTGCGGTGCTTTTTGCTCTACAGCCACTTCAGTGAGCTGCAGTGGATGTTATGAGACAAGGCTGCATGCTGCCAGGCTCAGGACTGTACACTTAATCAGTTAAAACAACATAGTCTCGCAAGGCACACTGGTGGTTTTAGCTTTAATGTGTGCTGTGAGGCAGTGCTGTGTGTGTGTATTTGGTGTGTGGTACATGTGAATCCATCCATCCATGTGACCATACATCCATCCAGGTGTCCATACACACATCCATGTATCCATACATCCATCCAGGTGTCCATCCATGCATCCATACATCCATCCATGTGTCCATTCATCCATCCATGTGTCCATGCATCCATCCATGCATCCATACATCCATCCATGTGTCCATGCATCCATCCATGTGTCCATTCATCCATCCATGTGTCCATACATCCATACATGTTTCCATACATACATCCATCCATGTGTCCATACATCCATCCATGTGTCCATACATTAATCCATGTGTCCATACATCCATCCATGTGTCCATAGACACGTCCATGTGTGCATCATGTCCAGTAAGATCATAGCTCTGGCTACAGGCCTGTCTGGCTGGGTCCCGGTGCCTGGGCCTGGCTACAGGCCTGTCTGGCTGGGTCCCGGTGCCTGGCTACAGGCCTGTCTGGCTGGGTCCCGGTGCCTGGGCCTGGCTACAGGCCTGTCTGGCTGGGTCCCGGTGCCTGGGCCTGGCTACAGGCCTGTCTGGCTGGGTCCCGGTGCCTGGGCCTGGCTACAGGCCTGTCTGGCTGGGTCCCGGTGCCTGGCTACATGCCTGTCTGGCTGGGTCCCGGTGCCTGGGCCTGGCTACAGGCCTGTCTGGCTGGGTCCCGGTGCCTGGGCCTGGCTACAGGCCTGTCTGGCTGGGTCCCGGTGCCTGGGCCTGGCTACAGGCCTGTCTGGCTGGGTCCCGGTGCCTGGGCCTGGCTACAGGCCTGTCTGGCTGGGTCCCGGTGCCTGGGCCTGGCTACAGGCCTGTCTGGCTGGGTCCCGGTGCCTGGAGAGGCTTTCACTCATGAAATATTAAGAGTGACAGACTCCCACACCATTACATGCCAAGGCAGATGGCGTGACATTCGAATGGGGCTATTGAGCAACCTGTCAATAGGGGGAACAGAAAACTAGTGGCGAGGAAGGGGAGGGACGGGGATCAGGTGGAAACAAGAAGGGGGACAGGATCCCAAACACTTGGGAGGAGGTAGTTGTTGGAGATGAGTCACAGAGCCACCAAGTGTGTGTGTGTGAGTGTGAGTGTGAGAGTGTGTGTGTGTGTGTGTGTGTGTGTGTGTGTGTGTGTGTGTGTGTGTGTGTGTGTGTGTGTGTGTGTGTGTGTGTGTGTGTGTGTGTGTGTGTGTGTGTGTGTGTGTGTGTGTGTGTGTGTGAGAAACATAATTATTATTATGGAGTTCTTACTGCTAAACAAAGTGGTGCTCACGGGCCAACAGGGGTCCCTGTTTTCTGTATAGTACATCAGCCATTTTGTATGATATGATATTTTTAAAAACTGCAAAATGATTGACACCCCTGTTTACAAAACCTTTCAGTACCTTACCTTGCGAGGAAAAACGGCACAGTTGGCGAACACATTGGGATGGATTTTAGAACATTCCTCCATTCAGAATCCTTCCAGGGCCTTGATATCCTTTGTCTGCGTTAGTTGTCTGCCCTCCCAATTCAAACCACATGTTTTCAATGGGTTTCAAGTCCAGAGACTGAGATGGCCATTACAAAATCTTCATTTTGTGGCCAATTTACCAATTGATGTGGGCTTGGGGTTGTTGTCTTGCTGGAAGATCCACTTGGGGCCATGTTTCAGCCTCCAGACACAGGCGACCAGGTTTTTGACTAAAATGTCCTGGTACTGGGTAAAGTTCATTTCGATGGCAAACCCACCACTGGTGTGTGTGGCCAAAGAGCTCTATTTCCATGTCATCTGACCAAAGCACCGGTTCCAATCCAGGTGCCGATACTGTTTAACAGACTCCAAGCGTTTACATTTGTTGGTTGACATGAAAACAGAGCTCATTGGCCATCACACCAGTGGTGGGTTTGGCGTTGAAATGAGAATACATGAGCAGAAAAGTATTCTGCACCTACTGTAAAATATGGTGGTGGATCTTTCGCTTTAATTATGGATTCGCAGCGCGGTCAGGGGTTCCCCGTATGTGTGTGTGTGTGTGTGTGTCTCTGTGTGTGTGTGTGTGTGTCTGTATGTGTATCTCTGTGTGTGTGTGTGTGTGTGTGTGTGTGTGTGTGTGTGTGTGTGTGTGTGTGTGTGTGTGTGTGTGTGTGTGTGTGTGTGTGTGTGTGTGTGTGTGTGTGTGTGTGTGTGTGTGTGTCTGCGTCTCATTAGACTTCCCATCCAGTGGCGTTAGGCAGCAGGTTCGCTGACTTAGTTAATGAAAGAGATAACATGATTCCCCGCTGTGCCCTCACAGCCACCAGCTTTCAAGCATACTCTATTCTTACGCCATACACACCTATACACTCATAGTGCAGACACCCTCCTCTTTGGTCCCCTATGCTAACCACAGATTTATTTTTCAATCAATCACTCACGCACGCACAAACACACGCACAAACACACGCAAGCACAAACACACACACGCACTCACGCAAGCACACACAGACACACACACACACACATAAAAACACGCGTGCGCCCGCACACACACACACACACACACACACACACACACACACACACACACACACACACACACACACACACACACACACACACACACACACACACACACACACACATACACACACACATCCTTCACCACAGACTTCACCTCTAATTTAGAATACACCCATTGTGTTGTGTGTGTTCACCTTGACTGCTTCTTCATTACATTATCAAAGTGTGTGTGTGTGTGTGTGTGTGTGTGTGTGTGTGTGTGTGTGTGTGTGTGTGTGTGTGTGTGTGCGTGCGTGCGTGCGTGCGTGAGTGTATGTGTGTATGTGTGTGTGTGTGTGTGTCACACTGTTCAGTTTCCCGCGCTCCATCACACAACTAAGGGGGTTTCACACAGGAGTCTTTTGGTATAAAAGGGTTGTTAAAAGGACACAAAAGAACATGAGGCTGACACAGACTGTGTGGTCACATCAGGTCAGAATATCTCCATAGTAGGGGAACACTTTCCTCCGCTGTGAACTTAAGCACTGTATATTTGAAAATACTAGGTGCTAGGTGACCTAAACTGGGACATGCTTAAACCACCTGACCAGGTCCTAAAGCAATGGGACTCCCGTAATCTTTCTCAGATTATTACCAATCCCACAAGGTATGACTCCAAATACCCAGAAAAGGCCACTCTCCTTGATGTTATCCTCATAAATAATCCTGATAGGTATCATTCTGGTGTTTTCTGTAATGACCTTAGTGATCACTGTATAACAGCCTGTGTTTGTAATGGCTGCTCAGTGAATCGACCTGTCCTGATTTGTCATAGACTTTAATGAGCAAGCCTTCCTTCATGACCTGTCCTCTGTAAATTGGTATAGAATCAGCTTGATCCTCTCTGTCGAAGACGCTTGGGACTTCTTTCTTGATATTTTCAGTGGTATTAAAAACAGGTTCAGCCCCTGGTTCGACCGTGATCTTGCAGAGTTACTCCACCTCAAGAATTGCATTTGGCGAAAGGCTCGGCACACGCATACTCAGGCTGACTGGCTCTCGTTCAGTCAAATGAGAAACGTGTACTCAGGCTGACTGGCTCTCGTTCAGGCAAATGAGAAACGTGTACTCAGGCTATCCGCAAGGCCAAAGTTAGTTAGTTTAAGGAGCAGTTCTCTCTGTGGGTCTAATGCCAAGAAGTTCTGGAAAACGGTTAAAGACCTGGAGAATAAACCCTCCTCCTCACAGCTGCCCATGTCCCTTAAAGTTGATGTGGTTATTACTGACAAGGAGCACATGACTGAGCTCTTTAATCACAACTTTATTAAGTCAGGATTCCTATTTGACAGACATGCCTCCTTGCCCATCCAACACTTCCTTATCTCCCACCCCTTCTAAAGAGACTAGCCCTGATGCTTCTCCCTCTTTTTCCCCCACTACAAAGTTTCTACCTGAGTCCAAGGTGCTAAAGGAGCTCCTTAAACTTGACCCCCCAAAAATATCTGGGTCAGATGGTTTAGACTCTTTATTCTTTAAGGTTGCTGCCCCTGTCTCTGACCTATTTAAACTGTCTCTCCCATTGCTTGGAAGGCAGCCATGGTTCGTCCTTTATTTAAAAGGGGAGATGAAGCTGATCCTAATGTCACCATTGCCCTTGATTCTAAGCAATATTGTGCTGCTATTTTTATTGACTTAGCCAAAGCCTTTGATACGGTAGACCATTCCATTCTTGTTGGCCGGCTAAGGAATATTGGTGTCTCTGATGGGCCTTTGGTCTGGTTTGCTAACTACCTCTCTCAAAGAGTCTCAATTTACATCAGTAACATAGCTCAGGCAGTAGGAAGCTCTCTCATCCATTTAAATGCAGATGATACAGTCTTATACTCAGCTGGCCCCTCCCTGGATTTTGTATTAAACGCTCTACAACAAAGCTTTCTTAGTGTCCAACAAGCTTTCCCTGCCCCTAACCTTGTTCTGAACACCTCCAAAACAAAGGTAATGTGGTTCAGTAAGAATAATGCCCCTCTCCCCACAGGTATCTTTACTACCTCTGAGGATTTAGAGCTTGAGGTAGTCACCTCATACAAGTATTTGGGAGTATGGCTAGACGGTACACTGTCCTACTCTCAGCACATATCAGCTGCAGGCTAAATCTAGACTTGGTTTCCTCTATCGTAATAGCTCCTCTTTCACCCCAGCTGCCAAACTAACCCTGATTCAGAGAGAGAGAGAGAGAGAGCGAGAGAGAGATTGAGAGAGTGAGAGAAAGAGAGAGAGAGAGAGATTGAGAGAGAGAGAGAGAGAGAGAGAGAGAGAGAAAGAGACAGAGACAGAGAGAGAGAGAGAGACAGAGACAGAGACAGAGAGAGAGACAGAGACAGAGACAGAGACAGAGACAGAGACAGAGAGGGTGTGTGAGAGTCTATGGGTGCAGGAGATGAGGGTGTGAGCAGGTGGGTCTGGGCAGGTGTGATGTCATTGATGTTTGTATGTGTATGTTTTGTACTGTTTGAAGACTATGTCACCAATGGTCGCGTCTTTTCATGCCAATCATTTTGAATTTCAATTTGAGAGAGAGAGAGAGAGACAGCAACACAATCAAAGAGACAGAGAAAGAGAGGGTGAGAGAGAAAGCTAGAGACAGGGTCAGAGAGACAGAGAAAGAGAGGGTGAGAGAGATGCACATGTAACCGATGTGAAATGGCTAGCTAGTTAGCGGTGGTGCGCGCTAATAGCGTTTCAATCGTTGACGTCACTCGCTCTGAGACCTGAAGTAGTTGTTCCCCTTGCTCTGCAAGAGCCGCTTGTGGCGCGATGGGTAACGATGCTTCGAGGGTGGCTGTTGTCGGTGTGTGCAGAGGGTCCCTGGATCGAGCCCGGGTCAGGGCAAAGGGACGGACGAAAGTTAAACTGTTACACACACATCCTCTCCTACCATCAACAAGTGCCAGTAGAGTGTCCTTGTTGCAGTTTAAACGTTCCATTAGATGGGGAATTCAACTTGACTGTGCCAGCTTTCAGCCAGAGAAAAGAGTGAGTTCTGAGAAAAGATCAACAGCAATTAACTGGCTGTGAGTCACCGCAGGCAGAGATGTAAACAAAGTCCACATCACCAACCTGACAACACACACACATTCTGTTTACTGATACATACACACATTCTGTTTACTGATATATACATACATTCTGTTTACTGATACATATATACATTCTGTTTACTGATACATACATACATTCTGTTTACTGATACACACACACATTCTGTTTACTGATATATATATACATTCTGTTTACTGATACATACACACATTCTGTTTACTGATACACACACACATTCTGTTTACTGATATATATATACACATTCTGTTTACTGATATATATATACATTCTGTTTACTGGTACACACACACATTCTGTTTACTGATATATATATACATTCTGTTTACTGATATATACATACATTCTGTTTACTGGTACATACATACATTCTGTTTACTGGTACATACATACATTCTGTTTACTGGTACATACATACATTCTGTTTACTGATACATACATATATTCTGTTCCTTCTCCCCGCACTCGCCCTGCCCAACACCGCCTGCCCAACACCGTCTGCCCAACACCGCCTGCACTGCTCGTCTGCTCAACGCCGTCTGCACTGCTCGTCTGCCCAGCGCCGTCTGAGCTGCCTGCCTGCCCAGCGCCGTCTGAGCCGCCTGCCTGCCCAGCGCCATCTGAGCCGTCCGTCCGCCCAGCGCCATCTGAGCCGTCCGTCCGCCCAGCGCCATCTGAGCCGTCAGAGCCGACATACATACATACATACATACATACATACATACATACATACATATATACATACATTCTGTTTACTGATATATACATACATTCTGTTTACTGGTACATACATACATTCTGTTTACTGATATGTACATTCATTCTGTTTACTGGTACATACATACATACATACATACATACATACATACATACATACATACATACATACATACATACATACATACATACATACATTCTGTTTACTGATACATACATACATACATACATACATACATACATTCTGTTTACTGATATATATACACATTCTGTTTACTGATAAATAGACACATTCTGTTTACTGATATATACACACATTCTGTTTACTGATAAATAGACACATTCTGTTTACTGATATATACACACATTCTGTTTACTGATAAATAGACACATTCTGTTTACTGATATATACACACATTCTGTTTACTGATGTCACGTCCTGACCATAGTTCTTATGTGTTTTGCTTGTTTAGTGTTGGTCAGGACGTGAGCTGGGTGGGAATTCTATGTTGTGTTTGTCTGTTTCTGTGTCCAGCCTAATATGGTTCTCAATCAGAGACAGCTGTCAATCGTTGTCCCTGATTGAGAATCATATATAGGTGGCTTGTTTTGTGTTGGGGATTGTGGGTGGTTGTTTCCTGTCTCTGTGTTTGTGTTCTGCACCAGATAGGACTGTTTCGGTTTGCCACACTTTGTTATTTTTTGTTCGTTGTAAGTGTTCACTGTTTCTTGTTTAATTAAACATGTTGAGCACTGGCTACGCTGCGTGTTGGTCCGATCCCTGTTTCACCCCCTCTTTTAGTGAAGAGAGGGAAGGCTGCCGTGACAACTGATATATACACACATTCTGTTTACTGGTACATACATACATTCTGTTTACTGGTACATACATACATTCTGTTTACTGATACACAAACACATTCTGTTTACTGATACACAAACACATTCTGTTTACTGATATATACACACATTCTGTTTACTGATATATACATACATTCTGTTTACTGGTACATACATACATTCTGTTTACTGATATTGTCACGTTCCTGACCTATTTCTGTTAGTTTGTTGTATGTGTTAGTTTGTCAGGACGTGAGTTTGGGTGGGCATTCAATGTTTTCTGTTTCTATGTTGGTTTAAGGGTTGCCTGGTATGGCTCTTAATTAGAGGCAGGTGTTTGGCGTTTTCCTCTAATTGAGAGTCATATTTAGGTAGGTTGTTTCACAGTGTTCGTTGTGGGTGGTTGTCTCCTGTGTCAGTGTTTGTCGCACCATACGGGACTGTTCGGTATGTTTGTACATCGTCATTTTTGTGTAGTCTATTTTTCCCTGTTCATGCGTTCTTCGTGTTTTATTGTAAGTTCGTATGTCTAGGTTTGTCTACACATTCGTTTTGTTATTTTGTTAGTTAATTCAAGTCTAGTTCGTTTTCTGTCTTAGTTATTTTGTCGTGTCTTAATTAAATCATGTCATTTCACAACGCTGCGCCTTGGTTCAATCACTACTCCTCCTCTTCGGATGAAGAGGAGGAGGATTATCGTTACAGATATATACATACATTCTGTTTACTGGTACATACATACATTCTGTTTACTGGTACATACATACATTCTGTTTACTGGTACATATGTAACGGATGTGAAATGGCTAGCTAGTTAGCGGGTACGCGCTAGTAGCGTTTCAATCAGTTACGTCACTTGCTCTGAAACCTAGATGTAGTGTTGCCCCTTGCTCTGCAAGGGCCGCGGCTTTTGTGGAGCGATGGGTAACGATGCTTCGTGGGTGTCAGTTGTTGATGTGTGCAGAGGGTCCCTGGTTCGCGCCCGTGTCGGGGCGAGGGGACGACGTAAAGTTATACTGTTACATTGATGCTGTTGACCCGGATCACTGGTTGCTGCGGAAAAGGAGGAGGTTGAAAGGGGGGTGAGTGTAACGGATGTGAAATGGTTAGCTAGTTAGCGGGTACGCGCTAGTAGCGTTTCAATCAGTTACGTCACTTGCTCTGAAACCTAGATGTAGTGTTGCCCCTTGCTCTGCAAGGGCCGCGGCTTTTGTGGAGTGATGGGTAACGACGCTTCGTGGGTGACTGTTGATGTGTGCAGAAGGTCCCTGGTTCGCGCCCGTGTCGGGGCGAGGGGACGCCGTAAAGTTATACTGTTACACATACATACATTCTGTTTACTGGTACATACATACATTCTGTTTACTGATATATACATACATTCTGTTTACTGGTACATACATACATTCTGTTTACTGGTACATACATACATTCTGTTTACTGGTACATACATACATTCTGTTTACTGATACATACATACATTTTGTTTACTGGTATATAGACACATTCTGTTTACTGATACATACTGTACATACGTTACAGTGCACAGACTAGTCAGAGAAAGCAACACTGCAGGGTTGTGGTCCATTAGAATTTTAGTGTGATTCAATAAAAACGATTGTTTACAAAAGAAAATGAATTTAAATGCAAATTCATGAATAAAAAAATCGTCAACTCAGCATGACCAGGTTGAGGAAAATGCTGGTAAGGAAAATGGTTAACTCACAGCTGATGAGGAAAATGACTTGGGTTGTTGTGGAGCGTTCAGATAGAAATACATCTATGACATGCGGAGGAACGGAATAATCAGTTCTATTCATTGCGTTTCTATCGGCAACATGACATACATTGCCAAGACGGAAGAGGATGTGAGACATCTCACTCTATCCCTTTTTCTGGTTCATATACAGTTAATGAACTAAGCAGACCAGACCCAGCTGCTATCGCATTAGTGTTTATGGGAAAGCCATCCTGTCAAGCTGACCGGAATTGTGACCATTTCTTTCAATGGTAGACGGCCTGAGTAAGACATCTTCATTTATCCACCATCTTTGATACATTGCACCCTCCTGAACGTGACCCTGTTATCACCTGTTTTTCCTGCCTGGTCAGGTCATGTGATCAGATCAGGACAACATCTTGGCCTGCGATATGTCACCCAATTAAAATCATTCCAATCCAATATCCACCTCACTTCTTATCTGACAGCATTGACCATCTTAGAGCAAAGCCTCCATGTGTTTCTTCAGTGGCTCCTCTATAAACCCAGTGGACAGGAGATCATAATACTTCATGGATATCTATCCTAGTGACCAGCGAAACACCCCACAGACTTCCATTCACATCCTGGCTACAGCAGCCAACAATGTGAAGGACTTTTTAACCAGTGACTCACAGAGAGGCAGACCTTAGAATCGTCCCTTCTATTTCTGGACGCAGCAGGCTAGGGCAATTAGACTGATGGGGAGGAGGAAGGAAGGAAGGAGAGCTGCTGCCGGTCCACCTTTCCAAAATGGAAGACAAGAAAGAGAGAAAGGGGGGAGGGGGGAGGTAGGGAGAGAGAGGGAGGGGGAGTGGAGAGAGAGGGAGGATGAGAGGGAAAGAGAGATGTAGAGAGAGAGAGAGTGCCATCTGAGAGAGAAAGGGGGGCGGTGAAAGAGAGAGACGGGGAGAGGGGGTCAGAAATTCCAATACACTTTCCCAATTGTGTGTTAAATTGGACAAAGGGAATTGCAATTCTCATGCTGCCAGATAGGTGGGCGGTCTTCTTTAAACCTGACCTTTAAGAACACAAAACCCCTGAAATGAGTCATGAAATTCAATTAAAATCTGAGCCTACACTTCCAAACATAATAACCACTTGACATGTGATTTTAGATGGACTGACTGACTAGCTGGCTGGTGAAGGAATGTGGCAGTTAAAACAGCACCTGTCCTGAAAATGAGTTATTTGTTAATAAGCACCTGCAGTGGCATCAATCTCATTTGCATAATTATTATGAGGACAAGCCATGGTTGTCAGGGGCGACAGACTATCAGTGGTAGAGAGTTATAGAGACGGGATTCAATCAAAGCAGCAGTGTGGAAATATTATATAGCATTGCTGTGGTGCCACGTGTAAGGGCATTTTTATAATGCAGTGAATAAGAGTAGACAATGTTTTGTGAAATGAAACCAAACTTAGCGAGTGTTTGAATTCGTACAAATAACGGTGGGTAAGTCATTCTCTTCACGATAATGCATTAAAAAGACACTATTGGCTTTCCAACTGCTATGTAGTTGTACTGAACTTTGATTGCCACAAAGTGAATTGCAGAAATAATAACTAAGCCTTAGTTTAATCATAGAAAACATTACAGAAGCAATCACAATTCTCCATGTGCACTAACTCCTAGCCTTCAAATCCAAACTAATCAAACAACTGTGGAAAATAACAAGATGAAGTTTGGATTTTGAGGCTATCCAACTCCAGCATGATGTCAACTAGTGTGACCTCAACTAGTCTAATCAGTAGTTATCTATTGACCTGTCTTGGGATGACCAGAAAGCACTAAGGCTCTAGAGAACCAGGACCGCTGTCCTTTATAGCACATTAGCTTCATCCATCACCTCCTGACAGACATTCAGATGGGAGTTTTTGGTATGTATGTATGTATGTATGTATGTATGTATGTGTGTATGTGTGTGTGTGTGTGTGTGTGTGTGTGTGTGTGTGTGTGTGTGTGTGTGTGTGTGTGTGTGTGTGTGTGTGTGTGTGTGTGTGTGTGTGTGTGTGTGTGTGTGTGTGTGTGTGTGTGTGTGTGTGTGTGCATCTGACAGTTTCCCAGGAGGAGTCCATCAAGGTGCGCATTCACTGTCTCCTCCAAGCCCTGGGTTTTATTTTGGGGTTAAACAGCCTTGGGGAATAGGCCAGGTTGATGTCACAATTCGTTCTAGATAAAAGCATTGAAGAGCTGCTAACCTTCACTGGAGAATGGTTGACAACAAGAGAGGGACAAAATGAGGACATTGCACTGAGCCTTGTGGTGCTGTAAGAAAAGGTTTCTTACCCACAATGACTTTTTCTAATTTTCAGACATTGATGAGAGGAGCTTCTGCAGATTTGTTTTGGATTCAAAGTTTGGGGGCATCTGTCATCACATTATGACAGATACAAAATGACAAACTGACACATTTCTTTAAGAGCTCCCACATATCCCAGAATGCCTCAAGTCAGAGTGAAAAGTGAGTAAGGGGGAGAGTAGAAAGGGGTGGACATGCTTCGTACAGCTGAGGTGTTAGGGGTCAAATACAGAGGCATGTTACAAAGAGCTGTGTTGTTTCAACCGGTCACTTCAGTAACAGCCTATGAGACATGTCAAGAGGCTACTCAGAAACCATAGACCATCACTAAACTAGGATCGGACCAAAACACTTGTGTAGCCGATGTGAGTTGGCTAGCTAGGGACAGATCCAATACTGTTACACTTGATTAAATGTGTGTGGTCGAGAAGTGCTATTTTCCGAGCTGTGGTTTTGGAGTGTTTACATCATCTTGACGTAATGAAAAATGACTCATCTTCTGTGAGGTACAATGTCTGAAAATCAATCTTCTTCAATTATTCCTGGCTGTCAAGAGAAATAGCCCAGGTCGATTCCACAGGCTTTGTCCTTCCTGTTTCATTTGTTATCTGCGTATGTGTGTGCACACAGTAGCTGTGTCTATGCGGTATGGATGGGTGCGTGCATTGTGTTTATCTATGTGTGTGCATGCTCTCGTGTCGTGTGTGTGTGCACTGAGCCAGAATGAAACGTGTGCTATCCGGGTGATGGGATGTAATGGGATATCAGAGTAACAGCCGGTGTGTGTGAGGTTTGTGTACAAGGTGTGTGTCTGGGTTTGTGTGTGTGTTAGTTAATTCGTGTGTTTGTGTGTGTGCGCTTTTTGAGGTGTGTGAGGTGTTCGGTTTAAGGTGTGTGTGTGTATTTGTATGTGTGCACTACGCGAGCTGTGTGTGTGTGTGTGTGTGTGTGTGTGTGTGTGTGTGTGTGTGTGTGTGTGTGTGTGTGTGTGTGTGTGTGTGTGTGTGTGTGTGTGTGTGTGTGTGTGTGTGTGTGTGTGTGTGTGTGTGTGTGTGTGAGTATGTGAGTATGTGTGTGAGGTTTTTGCACAAGGTGTGTGTCTGGGTTTGTGTGTTTGTTAGTTCATGCATATGTGTGTGTGTGTGCACTTTTTGAGGTGTTTATCTGTGTGTTCTTCGGTTTAAAGTGTGTGTGTTTGTATGTGTGCACTGCGCGAGCTGTGTGTGTACACTGTATCCGAGATGTGTGTATTGGGTGAGAAATAGCTGGCAGCAGTCGTGCTCCCTGACAGCAGGTTTGTGGAGGGGACATGGACACGTTGTCCTTGGTTCTCTCAGTGGCCATCGATCTCTCTCCATCTTATTTAGCTGCTGCCAAAACTCACAGGTCCCTATTGACAGAAGCCAATTATACATCTCTTCAGCATCACCACACAAAGCAAAACAAGGCGAACACCAGTGTGTAAAATCTACCTATCGAAAGGCATCGTCCCTAAGAAGGGTTTTCATCTAAACTGATTGATTAAACGAACGCACAGAGAATATTGATGTGTTTTAACCTCATATTCACCCCTATGGGTTCTGTCTGTTAGTCTTGTTCGCAGGGACACCAAGGTCTGAGTCTCTATATGGATCAAAACAGACCCTGTTGAACAAGAGTGGGCATCTCCATTCCTAGAGAGGGGCACACAGTGTGTGAAGGCTTTTGTTCCAGCCCAGCAAAACCACTTCTGCTTCAACTAACAATTATCTAAAATGAAGACAATGATTAATGGTTTGAATCAGGAGTGTTAGTGTTGGGATGACACAAAAGCCTGCACCCACTGATGGATACCCATCTCTGCTCTGGTCCAATGGAAAACGCTGCTCTGAAAGGAAACGGTAAGGGATAAAGCCAAGGGACTTAGATCGTTGGTTGTTTCCAGGTTTCTACTGACTACTGTGGCCACACATTGACCTCTAGACCTCCGATGAGTTTTATCTCTTATTATTAATCTGCTGAGGTTGCTGTTCCCACACAATCCCTATGGACTCAAGGGTCAGCACCCATAATCCCCCTTGTGACCTCCGGGGTCAGCCGTGATGCTTGGGGTCAATGGGTCAAACACAACAACAGCACTGCATTACTGTGAAGGGAAATGATCAGTGTCCATCTTTGTGTATCTAGCTGTGGAAGAGCAGCGTCAGTTCCATACTGTCTAAAACTAAATGATGCTGTTGTGTCTAAAGAATGACACCAGCTGTTGTGGCTCAAAAGAAACACAATCATTTTATTTGTCACATGCGTCATTAAACAACAGGTGTAGAATAACAGTGAAATGCTTACATATGGGCCCTTCCCAACAATGCAGAGAGAAAAATACATGATAAATAATAGACAAACAAATACACAATGAGTAACGATAACTTGGCTATATACGCGGGGTACCAGTACAGAGTCAATGATAACCTGGCTATATACACGGGGTACCAGTACTGAGGCAATGATAACCTGGCTATATAAACGGGGTACCAGCACTGAGTCAATGATAACTTGGCTATATACACGGGGTACCAGTACAGAGTCAATGATAACCTGGCTATATACACGGGGTACCAGTACTGAGTCAATGATAACCTGGCTATATACACTGGGTACCAGCACCGAGTCAATGATAACCTGGCTATATACACGGGGTACCAGCACCGAGTCAATGATAACTTGGCTATATACACGGGGTACCAGTACAGAGTCAATGATAACTTGGCTATATACACTGGGTACCAGTACAGAGTCAATGATAACCTGGCTATATACACGGGGTACCAGTACAGAGTCAATGATAACTTGGCTATA
The DNA here is from genome assembly GCF_029448725.1 of Salvelinus fontinalis. NCBI lineage: Eukaryota > Metazoa > Chordata > Actinopteri > Salmoniformes > Salmonidae > Salvelinus > Salvelinus fontinalis. The sequence continues at coordinate 37,395 of NW_026600869.1, read as the reverse complement.
TACACGGGGTACCAGTACAGAGTCAATGATAACCTGGCTATATACACGGGGTACCAGTACAGAGTCAATGATAACCTGGCTATATAAACGGGGTACCAGCACCGAGTCAATGATAACCTGGCTATATACACGGGGTACCACCTCCGAGTCAATGTTAACCATGGCTATATACACGGGGTACCAGCACCGAGTCAATGATAACCTGGCTATATACACGGGGTACCAGTACAGAGTCAATGATAACCTGGCTATATACACGGGGTACCAGCACCGAGTCAATGATAACCTGGCTATATACATGGGGTACCAGTACAGAGTCAATGATAACTTGGCTATATACACGGGGTACCAGTACATAGTCAATGATAACTTGGCTATATACACGGGGTACCAGTACATAGTCAATGATAACTTGGCTATATACACGGGGTACCAGTACAGAGTCAATGATAACTTGGCTATATACACGGGGTACCAGTACTGAGTCAATGATAACTTGGCTATATACACGGGGTACCAGTACAGAGTCAATGATAACTTGGCTATATACACGGGGTACAAGTACTGAGTCAATGATAACTTGGCTAAATACACGGGGTAACAGTACTGAGTCAACGATAACTTGGCTATATACACGGGGTACCAGTACTGAGTCAATGATAACTTGGCTATAGACACTGGGTACCAGTACTGAGTCAATGATAACATGGCTATATACACTGGGTACCAGTACTGAGTCAATGATAACATGGCTATATACACTGGGTACCAGTACTGAGTCAATGATAACATGGCTATATACACTGGGTACCAGTACTGAGTCAATGATAACATGGCTATATACACTGGGTACCAGTACTGAGTCAATGATAACATGGCTATATACACTGGGTACCAGTACTGAGTCAATGATAACATGGCTATATACACTGGGTACCAGTACTGAGTCAATGATAACATGGCTATATACACTGGGTACCAGTACTGAGTCAATGATAACTTGGCTATATACACTGGGTACCAGTACTGAGTCAATGATAACATGGCTATATACACTGGGTACCAGTACTGAGTCGATGTGCAGGGGTTTGAGGTAATGGAGGTAGATATGTTCATATAGGTGAGATAAAGTGACTAGGCAACAGGATAGATAATAAACAGTAACAGCCTGGGTAGCTATTGGTTAACTACAGTATTTAACTAACTATTCAGTAGTTTTATGACTTCGGGCTAGAAACACAACAATTGCACTTCACATCACTGCTAGGGGTAGGTTATAGAGGGGGTGGCAGGTAGCCTAATGGTTAGAACGTTGGGCCAGTAACCAAAAGGTTGCTGGGTCGAGTCCCTGAGCTGACAAGGTAAAAAGCTGGTGTTGTGCCCCTGAACAAGGCAGTTAACCCACTGTTCCTCGGTAGGCCGTCATTGTAAATAAGAATTTGCTCTTAACTGACTTGCCTAGGTAAATAAAGGTAAAAAATATACATAGCTAATATATGCGTGTATGTTATTCTATCCCGTGTCGGATCAAAACAAAGTGTTCTGACATACGAGTCTTTTGAGTCAAAGCTGCATGCCTACTGCTAAACTCAGTGAAAGACTGAAGAGTCTTTATCCCAAGCTAAACAGACAGAAGGGAGACAAAAAACCATGAACAAACAGCTCCTAAGAAGTCTCAGTCAGCAGTCAGCTTGTCTCTAATACAGCCCCAACCCTGTCACCTGGGCTGTTCTTGCCATCGTCATAGCAACATGTTCCCAAGGCTCTCTGGTGCTGTTGTCAGAGGATGGAATTTTAAAAGAAAGAAGAAAGTTGTGTGTGTGTGTGTGTGTGTGTGCGTGCGTGCGTGCGTGCGTGTGGCACTCGAGAGAAGCTTCTGATGAATACTGAAAGACGCAGTCACATTATTTTCTCGTAAATCCGTTGTGAATAACGTAAATAACGTTGTGCTAATATTGTGGTATGGTTAGTTTGGGGTTGTGGTTTCTCGTAAATCCCCTGGCAATGGCCGCTAACGTTGTGCTAACCTTGTGGTATGGTTAGTTTGGGGTTGTGGTGAGGTTCTGGCAGGGATGCTCAGGGTATTTGAGCTGTTAACTCACTCTAGCCTGTGCAGCAACCTCAGACTGCAGAATAAACAAAGACTCAACACCGGCTCAGTTCTGTCCCAACCCAACCTGGCAGTGGGGATCTGTCTGTAACGGCGTTCCTCCTCCTCTTCATACGAAGAGGAGGAGTAGTGATTCGACCAACGTGCAGCGGGTTGTGCATACATAATAATTTATTAACACAAAGACGAAACACGAAAACAAACACTCGGAAGGATTACAAAATAACAAACCGACCTAAACAGACTTAAACTTAAGAACTTACATGTAACACGAAGAACTCACGGACAGGGAAAACAGACTACACAAAAACCGAACAAACCTTCCCGAAACAGTCCCGTGTGGCGCAACATACACAGACACGGAAGACAACCACCCACAACGAACACTGTGAAACAACCTACCTTAATATGACTCTCAATTAGAGGAAACGCCAAACACCTGCCTCTAATTGAGAGCCATACCAGGCAACCCTTAAACCAACATAGAAACAGAAAACATAGACTACCCACCCAAATTCACGCCCTGACCAATTAAACACATACCAAAACAACAGAAAACAGGTCAGGAACGTGACACTGTCACAACAGTATATATATATATATATATATATACATACACACACACACACACACACACACACACACACACACACACACACACACACACACACACACACACACACACACACACACACACACACACACACACACACACACACACACACACACACACACACACACACACACACACACACACACAAACACACACACAAACAAACCTAAAATCACCCCAGAGGAAGCCGTGTTTGTGTGTGTGTGCGTGTGTGTGCGTGTGTGTGTTTGTGTGTGTGTGTGTGTTTGTGTGTGTGTGTGTGCGTGTGTTTGTGTGTGTGTGTGTGTTTGTGTGTGTGTGTGTGCGTGTGTTTGTGTGTGTCCGTCCATCCATCCATCATCGATGGACACTTGTGTAGCCATAATAATTAAATGGCAATTAAATCTTATTTTTCATGGCTATACCGATAATTCTCCTAAATGCTGTCTGGTGCAGGTGACATGCCGATGTTTGCAGGCCAAGTGCCTCCAAGAATATCTAAGTATCACAACGAATATGAGAATCTTCACTGTGAAATATTCTCTAAACGTGTGCATATTAATATGTGTACAATGTGAATGTTACCTATTCCTCTGTCTATCCAAACAGACTACGTAGAGGATTCCCTACAATACAACGCAGTGCAAAGTGCATGTTGAATCAGTTCAGCATGTCTGTTTAGTCTGAAATGATTGTTGATATGTAGGCTACTGTATACAGGGTGAACTCTCCAGAGAGAATAAAATATAGACTCAGCCCTTCAACTTTCTTCCATCTAAATCATTAACTATTTACAGTGGCAAGAAAAAGGTTTGTGAACCCTTTGGAATTACCTTGATTTTTGCTTAAACAACACACAAACAATTAGACGTTTTCATGTCTTTATTGAACACACCGTGTAAACAACAAAAGTATGTGAACCCTTGGATTTAATAACTGGTTGACACTCCTTTGGCAGCAATAACCTCAACCAAACGTTTTCTGTAGTTGCTGATCAGACCTGCACAACGGTCAGGAGAAATTTTGGAAATTTTTACAAAACCGTTTCAGTTCAGCAATATTCTTGGGATGTCTGGTGTGAACCGCTCTCTTGAGGTCATGACACAGCATCTCAATCTCAATCAGGACTCTGACTTGGCCACTCCAGAAGGTGTATTTTTTTCTGTTGAAACCATTCTGCTGTTGATTTACTTCTGTGTTTTGGGTTGTTGTCCTGTGGCATCACCCAACTTCTGTTGAGCTTCAATTGGCGAACAGATAGCCTTACATTCTTCTGAAAAATGTCTTGATAAACTTGGGAATTCATTTTTCTGTCGGTGATAGCAAGCTGTCCGGGCCCTGAGGCAGCACCAAACCATTATGCTCCCTCCACCATACTTTACAGTTGGGATGAGGTTTTGATGTTGGTGTGCTGTGCCTTTTTTTCTCGCCACACATAGTGTTGTGTGTTCCTTCCAAACAACTGAACTGTAGTTTAATCTGTCCACAGAATATTTTGCCAGTAGCGCTGTGGAACATCCAGGTGCTCTTTCGTGAACTTCAGACGTGCAGCAATGGGTTTTTTTGGACAGCAGTGGCTTCCTCCGTGGTGTCCTCCCATGAACACCATTCTTGTTTAGTGTTTTCTGTATCGTAGACTCAAAGATGTCAGCATGTTCCAGATATTTCTGTTAGTCTTTAGCTGACACTCTAGGATACTTCTTAACCTCATTGAGCATTCTGCGCCGTGCTCTTGCAGTCATCTTTGTAGGACGGCCACTCCTAGGGACAGTAGCAACAGCTGATCTTTCCCCATTTATAGATAATTTGTCTTACCGTGGATTGATGAACATCAAGGCTTTTAGAGATACTTTTGTAACCCTTTCCAGCTTTATGCAAGTCAACAATTCTTAATCTTAGGTCTTCTGAGATCTCTTTTGTTCGAGGCATGGTTCACATCAGGCAATGCTTCTTGTGAATAGCAAACTCACATTTTGTGAGTGTTTTTTATGGGGCAAGGCAGCTCTAACCAAAATCTACAATCTCCTCTCATTGACTGGACTCCAGGTTAGCTCCTGACTCCAATTAGCTTTTGGAGAAGTCATTAGCCTATAGGGGGTTCACATACTTTTTACAACCTACACTGTGAATGTTTAAATGACGTATTCAATATAGACAAGAACAACACAATCATTTGTGTGTTATTAATTTAAGCGCACTGTGTTTGTCTATTGTTGTGACTTAGATGAATATCAGATAAAATTGCTGACCAATTTTGCAGAAATCCAGGTAATTCCAAAGGGTTCAGATACTTTTTCTCGCCACTGTATGTTCCTAGATAATTGAGAGGTTGACCCTCACAGGGAAAAGGTAACAATGAAATACAAAGAAATCACCAGAAACCTATTAATATTAATCATAAACTAGGGGCATTTACCTCAAGGTAAGCGATTCTACGTCTACTACAACAATGACTTGGAGGTTGAACTAAATTGAATTTCCACAACTACAAATGGCTAGTCGGAAATACACTTCAGGGAATTTCTGAGAAATAGTTTAATGGAAATAAGTTGCTGCTAATACAGTGTGTGTGTGTGTGTGTGTGTGTGTGTGTGTGTGTGTGTGTGTGTGTGTGTGTGTGTGTGTGTGTGTGTGTGTGTGTGTGTGTGTGTGTGTGTGTGTGTGTCCCAGCCCAGTGGTACAGCTGAGGTAATCACAGGGAGGTTAACGAGTCTGACTCTTCTAATTAGCTGTGAGTCATACAGTGTGACCGTCTGTGGGCTCTAGCGGTCACGCCTCAAGACATTTTCCTTTGTGGAAAACGGTAAATATTGGAATAATATGTTTATGTTCAATTAGCATATGCCCTTTTCGCTTGAGTCGCCATGCCTATTGTGGCGCTTGTCTGTGTAAAGAGTTACCGTTTAACTTTCTGTGCACTGATGCACTGGGGGAGCGTAAGGCAAATGGTTAGTTGACCCCTTGTATCTAGGAAACCATACACAAAATGAATCATGTGACCAAATATTTAGAGAGGTCATCATGGAGTCTGTGAAGGAATAAACCACATGGGAAAATGGGTAAGCAGGTTAGATTAAAAAAAAAGATTTCCACAAAGTCAAATTAATGTATTGTTATAGGTGTCATGACGCTTGTATCTAAACCAAAGCAGATTATTTGAAGCTTGTTTTATACATCACGTGGGGTCTCTATAAGCTACAACATGAGGTCCTAAACCTAGCATGAAATCACATCCTAGCTGTGTGGGTTAATAGTGTCAAAATGTTGGCCATGGCGTAAGTTGAGTCAAAGGTCACGGAGTAAGTTGAGCCAATGGCTACCATACCCCATACAAATGATTATTACATTATGTCAGTTTTATGTGTGATGCATATGAACAAACATAAGCAGGGGTCTAGCTCCCCTTCCGGTTCTTGATAGACCAGCCAAGGAAGTGACAGAAGGGAAGAAGTCCATTTGAGCAGCAGCAAGAGATGAAAATAATTAACTGAATGACACTGAAGAGGTGCATTGACAAAAAAGAAAACGGACATGAGAATATGAGAATCATCACTGTGAAATATTCTCTGAACGTGTGCATTTTAAAATCTGTACAACGGTTACCAAAACCTGCAGGCTCTCCTTCACCACAGCCAACATGAGTAAAACATTTAAACGTGTTAACCCTCGCAAGGCTGCCGGCCCAGACGGCATCCATAGCCACGTCCTCAGAGCATGCGCAGACCAGCTGGCTGGTGTGTTTACAGACATATTCAATCAATCCCTATCCCAGTCTGCTGTTCCCAAATGCTTCAAGAGGGCCACCATTGTTCCTGTTCCCAAGAAAGCTAAGGTAACTGAGCTAAACGACTATCGCCCCGTAGCACTCACTTCCGTCATCATGAAGTGCTTTGACAGACTAGTCAAGGATCATATCACCTCCACCCTACCTGACACCCTAGACCCACTCCAGTTTGCTTACCGCCCCAATAGGTCCACAGATGACGCAATCGCAATCACACTGCCCTAACCCATATTAACAAGAGGAATACCTATGTAAGAATGCTGTTCATCGATTACAGCTCAGCATTTAACACCATAGTACCCTCCAAACTTGTCATTAACCTTGAGACCCTGGGTCTCGACCCCGCCCTGTGCAACTGGTTCCTGGACTTTCTGACGGGCCGCCCCCCAGGTGGTGAGGGTAGGAAACAACATCTCCACCCCGCTGATCCTCAACACTGGGGCCCCACAAGGGTGCGTTCTCAGTCCTCTCCTGTACTCCCTGTTCACCCATGACTGCATGGCCATGCACGCCTCCAACTCAATCATCAAGTTTGCAGACGACACTACAGTGGTAGGCTTGATTACCAACAACGATGAGACGGCCTACAAGGAGGAGGTGAGGGCCCTCGGAGTGTGGTGTCAGGAAAATAACCTCACACTCAATGTCAACAAAACAAAGGAGATGATCGTGGACTTCACGAAACAGCAGAGGGAGCACCTCCCTATCCACATCGACGGAACAGTAGTGGAGAAGGTGGAAAGTTTTAAGTTCCTCGGCGTACACATCACGGACAAACTGAAATGGTCCACCCACACAGACAGCATGGTGAAAAAGGCACAACAGCGCCTCTCAGGAGGGTGAAGAATTTGGCTTGTCACCATAAACACTCCGCCCACAACCGTAAGGCTCTCCAGAGGGTAATTGTAACGGTAGTCATATTCCTCCTCCTCGGACGAGGAGAGGCGAGAAGGATCGGACCAATACGCGGAGTGGTTAGTGCTCATGATGATTTAATAAAACGAAACTGAACACTGAAAATACAAAAACAAATAAACGAAGAGCAGAAAACCGATACCCACAAAACACACGTGAAACCCAGTCTGGGGACAACGATTGACAGCTGCCTCTGATTGAGAATCATACCAGGCCGAACACAAAAATCCCAACATAGAAAATCAACCATAGACAAACCCACCCAACTCACGCCCTGACCAACTAAAATAAATACAAGACAAAGGAAAACAGGTCAGGAACGTGACAGTAATGAGGTCTGCACAACGCATCACCGGGGGCAAACTACCTGCCCTCCAGGACACCTACACCAACCGATGTCACAGGAAGGCCAACAAAAATCATCAAGGACAACAACCACCCGAGCCACTGCCTGTTCACCCCGCTATCATCCAGAAGGCGAGGTCAGTACAGGTGCATCAAAGCTGGGACCGAGAGACTGAAAAACAGCTTCTTTCTCAAGGCCATCAGACTTGGCTGTTAAACAGCCATCACTAACATTGAGTGGCTGCTGCCAACATACTGACTCAAATCTCTAGCCACTTCAATAATTCAAAATTGTATGTAATAAATGTATCACTAGTCACTTTAACTTCTTTGGGGTAGGGGGCAGTATTATATAATGTTTACATACCCTACATTACTCATCTCATATGTATATAATGTACTCTATACCATCTACTACATCTTGCCTATGCCATTCGGCCATCGCTCATCCATATATTTATATGTACATATTCTTATTCATTCCTTTACACTTGTGTGTGTATAAGGTAGTTGTTGTGAAATTGTTAGATTACTTGTTAGATATTAATGCACGGTCGTAACTAGAAGCACAAGCATTTCGCTACACTCGCATTAACATCTGCTAACCATGTGTATGTGATCAATAAAATGTGATTTGATTTGATAGTTTTCACGCTGTACTGTTATTTGCAGATGGCTACAGAAGCCTATAGTTTGATCGTCCAAATTTCAGCCATGCAAGGTTATAAGGCCAGCATTTCATAAACTTCACTGTGGAAAAGGTGAAATGTTGATATGCTTCTGTTTGCTGCCTCATGACTGGTTTCTCATGTCTCCAGCGATGGAGAAGGGTGTTGTTATAAAACATGAAGTCGATGTGGAACCAACAGGTTGCTCCACCTTATTCATTGTTTCATTGCATGTAAAGGTGGTGGAATTATGAGAGAATTAGGTCGAGGTCAGAATAGATCTGTAAACACCTCAGCCACAACTTCATTTCTTTGATCTCCAAGTCACGCCCTGACCTGAGATATCTCTGTTTTCTATATATTTTGGTTAGGTCAGGGTGTGACTAGGGTGGGTATGCTAGTTTTGTATGTCTAGGGTTTTTGTATGTCTAGGGTTTTTTTATGTCTAGGGGTGTTGTATGTCTAGGGGTTTTGTATGTCTATGTTGGCCTGATATGGTTCCCAATCAGAGACAGCTGTTTGTTGTTAGGTGAGTTTCAGTTGATTAAAATGTTGTGGAACTCTACTCACGCTGCGCCCTGGTCTCCTCTTGACGACGAACGTGACACTCCACCCCAAACTAATAGTGGGTTAATAGCATGCTATTCTCATGCTTAAGTTCAAGGTCAGAATACGCATAGAGAGAAAAGTGCACAGAAAAAGGGAATTACTCACTGGGCACAGAGGTCAGTTCAACGTCTAGTTTTGATTTACATTTGGTTGAGTTGTCAACTAACGTGAAATCAAAGTGAAATCAATACAAGTATCTCCATGTCATTGGATTTAGGTTAACAGTTGGGTGAAAAAAATACGAAATCCCTTAAGTTGATAACTTGTTGCAAATCAAATCCCTTAAGTTGATGACTTGTTGCAAATCAAATCCCTTTTCTCCTTTGATTCAACATCCTCACATTGAACTTTGTTGTTGAAATGACGGTGGAAAAAACTTTTCCCCGTGTGTATGTTCCATTTACACCCGCTTTACCCGGGGCGGAATTCCCCTCTAACTATTTATGTTCCTAGATAGTTGAGAGGTTGACCCTCTCAGGAACAAGGTAACAATGATATACCAAGAAGTCACCAGAAACCAAGGAAACATTAATTATGGACTAAGGGCCAGTACCTCAAGGTAAACCACTCTATGCTCGCTGCCCTTCTCTACAATGACTTAGAGGTTGATCCTTCTCTACAATGACTTAGAGGTTGATCCTTCTCTACAATGACTTAGAGGTTGATCCTTCTCTACAATGACTTAGAGGTTGATCCTTCTCTACAATGACTTAGAGGTTGATCCTTCTCTACAATGACTTAGAGGTTGATCCTTCTCTACAATGACTTAGAGGTTGATCCTTCTCTACAATGACTTAGAGGTTGATCCTTCTCTACAATGACTTAGAGGTTGATCCTTCTCTACAATGACTTAGAGGTTGATCCTTCTCTAC